>NC_084628.1:44752574-44795074 GCF_033978795.1 Nerophis ophidion
ACACTTATATATATATATACACACATTCATTATATATATATCCATATATATACTTACATATATATACATACACACACATACATATATATATATATATATATATGTGTGTGTGTACAGTCCCGATCAAAAGTGTAGGTACACCTGCAAAGAAGATGATGTCATGTCTGTCTTGACTTTCCAATCATTTCTTATTTGTTTGTGATGTAGTGATTGGAGCACATACTTGTTGCTCACAACAAACATTCATGAAGTTTGCTTCTTTTATGAATTTATTATGTCTCTACTGTAAATGTGAGCAATCAAAAGTATACATACAGCAATGTTCATATTTGCTTACATGTCCCTTGGCAAGTTTACCTGCAATAAGGTGCTTTTGGTAGCCATCCACAAGCTTCTGTGCACATTTTTCACCACAAAATTGCTGCAGTTCAGCTAAATGTGTTGCTTTTCTGACGTGGACTTGTTTCTTCAGCATTGTCCACACCTTTAAGTCAGGACTTTGGGAAGGCCATTCTAAAAGCTTCATTATAGCCTGATTTAGCCATTCCTTGACCACTTTTGAGGTGTGTTTGGGGTCATTGTCCTGTTGGAACACCCAACTGTGCCCAAGACCCAACCTCCCCCCTGATGATTTTAGCTTGTCCTGAACAATTTGGACCTGAACCTCCTTTTTCTGGACCAAACACACAACTGTCCATGGAGTGAGTCACTTTCATATTGATTTTTACAACTACATACAATAAATATGTTGTAGAAGTGTAGAAACAAAACATGAAATGTGGACTAACACTTCACAGATATGTAATATGATTGTTCATGTTTTTCAGTCAGTACAGATTGCGGTCCAATTGCATTTTGTTGTGCTTTACGGGCTCAATTTGGGTGCTGACGTAGATGCTAGATTATCATTTGCTGTGCCCAGTTTATATGGCTGATACCGAAGGATGCCAATGTGTTACTTTGCTGAAAAAAAGAGTTCCTCAGTTTTCGCTCTTACAATAACAATTTCACCACAGCCTGGTTATTAAACAGGTTACATAACGTAAATGAAGTATTGTTGGCCGTTTTTAAATGCATTTGTAATGTGATATAAAGGTCAAAATTGATTGCTCTGATTAACTGTATCATTAGCCACCTAGAACTAGACAGTTTTTACATGTTAGATTGCAAAAACAAACAAAACATAAGGACTGTGAACAATCGGCAAAATTCCAAAAAAGTGCAGTTCCTCTTTAAAGTAGTCAAGGTCTCGAGCTGCAGAAGCATAACCGGCCCTGGAGAGCTGCGGTTTATTAAGGAATATCAAGTGAACTTTTGATATACCATCATTTCCAGACTATAAGCCACACATTTTTCCCCATGTTTTCAAACCCGCGCTATACAAAATGCTGTGGCTAATTTATGGATTTTCCGGGTTCATATGATGTCAGCAAACTTTGTCGAACGAGTCCCAGTGGACCATTGAAATTGTTTACATTCAACCAAACACACTCACAAAATCATGCAGTCAGCCATTTAGCACAGTATGGACTCACCCTCGATATGACAAAGACACGGCAAATTGCACACAACACAGCCCCAAAGCTGAAGGCGTTTGAGCTGGCCATCAAAAAAAACAACAACAAAAAAACAAAAAACGCTGCACGTAACGGAAAATCCAAAGACCGGAGGCGATCTCTATCGAGACACAAGTAAAAGCAAAAACAAGGCTGAGAAAATGCCAGACAAACCAACGCAAAGTCCCCTCAAATCTGACACCAAAGAAGGCGCATGAGTAAGAAGAAGCTTGGCGCTGAGTGACACCTTTGGTAGGTAAGCACTGTCCTTGTTACTCTTGTGAATGACCTCCAGCTCCTGTGTAAGTACTTCATGTTTCAATGTATTCACCTGTTCAGTGGACAAAAAAAAATGTGTCCAAAAATTAAGTGTGTGGTGCTAATATTTAGGTGAGCTCTATAGTCTGGAAATGCCAGTATTATTGTCCAATGACAAGATGATTGTTGGCGAAATGTGAGTCCAGTATTCTCTCGGTTGTTCTTTTTTTGTTGACCAGTTTTCTAAACCTTTGAAGTAGGAGCTCTCTGAACTTGTCACCCATGAAGAAGTAGAAGACCGGGTTAATGACACTGTGCAGGAAAGCCAGTGGTCGGGTCAAGATGTAGACCCCCTCTATGTACATCCTCGAACACAACTGCACACCTGCCCAGGCCTGGCGGGATGCTATCCTGACATTTCTCATGATGTGGTATGGCGTGTACAGAACCAGAAACATGGCTGCCGCTGACGCCACAACCCTCAAGGGTCGCTTATACGTTGCCGTTTTGCGACGTATTGCCTCTTCCTGGGTTTGCAGTAAGCGTGCGATATGGTGGGAAAAACCACACAGTCCAAGCAGAGGGAGGACATATCCGGTTAGGGTGAGTCCCAAACTGTAGCTCAGAACACCGATGTCCCCCTGGAGGCTGGCAAAGTCATTGCAGCGACTCCAGTTTGCCCTCTGCAGATCCTGGAGCATCAGCGCTACCATGGGGATCACTTCCACGTTGACGGCCAGCCAGCTCAGCGCCGTCACGAGCAGCGCCGCCCGTGGCCTCAGCAGGAAGTGGTTCCGAGCCGGGTGTCGGACGAGCAAAAAACGATCCATGCTGAGCCAGACCATAAACAGAATGGATGAGTAGAGATTGACATGCAGGACGTAGCGGTTGATGATGCACGCGTAGGCGTTGGTCTCCTTCTGGCGATTTGCGTAGAGGTAGGAGAGGCGTGGCAACGTGCAGAGGAAGATGAGATCAGACACTGCCAGGTTGAAGAGGTAAACATTGCAGCTCTGCCACTTGGGCAGACAGAAGAGGTAGCCGAGTACCACCACGAGATTCCCAGGGAAACCAAGGCAGAACTCCAGGCCATAGGACGGTGACAGGTAGTACCTCTCCAGTACGTCATCGATCTCTGTACAGTTCAACACCTGGTGACAACAGGTACAAGACCACTTTGACCAACAATAGACGCGAGCCTTATATAGACCGTGTTTCATCGGACTTACCATCACGTACTCCAACTGTAGCTACCGGAAGCTTAAATAGAAGAGATAGCCGAGTACAACCATGAGATTCCCAGGGGAACAGATGCCTAACTCCAGGCCATAGGACGGTGTGACAGGTAGTACCTCTCCAGTACGTCATCGATCTCTGTACAGTTCAACACCTGGTGACATGTTAACAGGTACAAGACCACTTTAACCAACAACAGACGCAAGCCTAAGAAAGACCGTGTTTCATCGGACATCGGAGCTGAAAGAGCAGGTGCAACCTGCTCGGGGCAAAGTGGAAACAGTAAACACAGAGTTCTGCAGGTACTGCGGACTTTTATAGGACACAGCACAAATACAAGCACTGCAACAGTAGCAAAAGTATGTCATGTTTGCAAGGACCAAACATGAGCTCATGTTTAGTGTAGATATGGAGAATAATAGTATGCTGTTGACTTAATATTCCAGGGCTTGTGTCATGCGGTCTTGCACAATGTGAGGTTAATTCAGACAAGTGGTCCGCCACATATTTTGGCAACAATGCCGTCCACCTTTAGAGAGCGCATGATTCTCTGCTGAGAGACACATCTGAGACTAGGCCAGGGTAAAAAAATATATATATGTTTTTCTTTTTCTTTGCGAGCAGAGAGAGTAATCCTGGTTTTTATGGAAACTGCATGTCCTTCGGATTGTGTTTTTCAACCTTTTCTGAGCCAAGGCACATTTTATTCTTTGAACAACTCCAGAGGCACACCAACAGAAAACATAGAAAGATTGAACTCAGCAGTTGATTTTGACAGTAAAAAGTCGTTTTCGCAATTGTTGGATATGACTTTAAAGCAGGGGTCTCAGACACGCGGGTCGCAATTGGACGTTATTTATCGATATTTAAATTTAATATTAGTGTCAATATGAATGGCGCTTGACAGCCTCATATTTGCCACCACCGCCAACCTTCCCCATTGTTCCAGGAGACACCCTAAATTCAGGACAATTATTCTATGGAACAGCTGTCTAATTTCCCCCAATCAACAATATGCAATGGGTGTCCACATCTCCTTTGATGTTTCCTACAACCTGTACTATCAACATTCGAATTCAGTCATACGTTAAACCTGGCTTTTAGACATACACTTCAGAGCGTGAGCCTTTGTTATCATTCATCCAGCGTGCCGGTTCAGTCACAGGTGGTGTAAGAATTTTGTAAACACACAAACTGCAAGGCATAATTGGTTAACAGCCATACAAGTCACACTGAGGGTGGTCCTATAAACAACTTAGCAATGTTACAAATATGCGCCACACCGTGAACCCACACCAAACACATTTCGGGAGAACATCTGCACTTTAACACAACATAAACACAACAGAACAAATACCCAGAGTCCCAGGCAGCCCTAACTCTTCCGGGTTACAATATACAAACCTCGCCCCTCCACCCTCCCGCCATGCGTGGGTTGAGGTGGCAAGTTCGGGCTACAAAGTGTTCTGGGTATTTGTTTTGTTGTGTTACAGCGCGGATGTTCTCCCGAAATGTGTTTGTCATTCTTGTTTAGTGTGGGTTCACAGTGTGGTGCATATTTGTAACAGTGTTGAAGTTGTTTATACGGCCACCCTCAGTGTGACCTGTGTGGTTGTTGACCAAGAAGTATGCCTTGCAGTCACTTATGTAAGTGAATCAAAGCCTCAATTGAAATGTGGCTGTGCTAGCACGCTATCAACATGATGCTAAGGCGAATGCGAGGACTTGTTGTAGAGGACGGTAAAGGCAATCCTGATACGACGCTTCTTTAATACTGTTCGCCGCGAGAAAATCGTGACACATTTTGGGAGAAAAGCTGACCCCGGAATTGTCGGTAGGTTCGCCGAAAATCATAGGTACTCGGAAAAATCAGGAGTGTTGGCCATTCCAAGAAGGGGAATTCATTAAGAACTGCATGTTAGATTTGTTAAGAAACCTTTTCTTGCGGCCCAACCTCACACAGTTTCTGCATCCAGTGGCCCCCACACCAAATGAGTTGGAGACCCCTGCTTTAAAGCATAAGCAAGCATGCATGCCTATAGCTCTTGTCTCAAAGTAGGTGTACTGTCACCACCTGTCACATCACACCCTGACCTATTTGCAATTTTTTGCTCTTTTCCTGTGTGTAGTCTTTTACTTCTTGTCTTATTTTGTTGGCTTTTCCCGTTTTGTTGGTATTTTCCTGTAGCAGTGTCATGTCTTCCTTGAACGCTATTCCTCGCACCTGCTTTGTTTTAGCAATCAAGAATATTTAAATAGTTTTTATTCTTCTTTGTGGGGACATTGATTGTCATGTCAAGTTGGGATGTACTTTGTGGACGCCGTCTGCTCCTCACGCTGTAAGTCTTTGCTGTTGTCCAGCATTCGGTTTTTGTTTACTTTGCAGCAAGTTCAGTTTTAAAGTTAAAGTAGCAATGATTGTCACACACACACACTAGGTGTGGTGAAATGTGTCCTCTGCATTTGACCCCTTGTTCACCCCCTGGGAGGTGAGGGGAGCAGTGAGCAGCAGTGGTGGTCGCGCCTGGGAATCATTTTTAATGATTTAACCCCAAATTCCAACCCTTGATGCTGAGTGCCAAGCAGGGAGGTAATGGCTCCCATTTTTATAGTCTTTGGTATGACTCGGCCGGGGTTTGAACTCACAACCTACCCATCTCAGGGCGGACACTCTAACCACGAGGCCACTGAGTAGGTTAGTTTTTTAGTTTTGTTTTGCATAGCCTTTCCTAAGCTTCAATGCCTTTTCTTAGCGGCACTCGCCTTTTGTTTATTTTTGGTTTAAGCGCTAGATACCTTTTTACCTTCACCCTGCCTCCCGCTGTTTCCGACATCTACAAAGCAATGAGCTACCTGCTGCCACCTACTGATATATAAGAGAATTACACGGTTACTCTGCTGAATTCTGAACAGAACACTCTACAACACATCATTTGCGGATTATAATTACTGGTTTGCAAAAAATATTTTTAACCCAATTAGGTGAAATTAAGACACAACAGACTGTATCTCACGGCTCACTAGTGTGCCGCGGCACAGTGGTTAAAAAAACACTGCCTTAGGAGACCCAGCCTGCGTGGTTTATTTGTTTCTATTACGATGAGCTGAAGGACAAATCTTGTAGCATTCCTGCTGCTTTAGTAGTGTCGGGACTTTTTCCAGCTGGAGGTCACCGGGGGGGTCACAGCGTAGCTTCATTTGCTGTGCTAACATTAAATGGCCTCCCTCCAGAAAACACAGAAGAAATGTTTTCCCTGTCTCAACCCCCAAAGTTTACACACCATCACTGCACACTGCTCATGATGATGGGATTATAACTTTGTTAGGTAGCAAAATCATTTTTTCCAGCGCCATAACCTTTTTAACCAGAATGAGAGCTCCCTCTGCTGGTGGACAAAGGTAAGTACCATTTCATATTAAAACTGGATAAGAGGGTTCACATTCAGTAGTATTTTAAGAGTTTTATTTTCACCGAATCAATTCCACAAACATAGTGACAGGTCCACATTAATGTTGACAAATGTTGCTTTAGAAAAACAAACAGGCTTTTTTTGTTTAAATTGACATGTTTGTTTCCTTCATTTCCTGTCCAGCGCTTGTATTTTCCTTCCACTTCCTTTTTTCGTGGTGTCTTTACATCAGTTCCTAGCGCTCTTTCGCCTCACCTGTTCCTAAATTAGCAAAGCTGCCTCACCTGTGGGCAGCTGTGTCCAAATGGGAGGAGAAGTGAGGATCTTCTACTGGGACCCAAGCACAAGGTAGGCCCCTGGACTTTTGTAAAGTTGGAAAATGCGTTATCTGACGTTTAAAAACATGTCATGTATGAAAAGGACATAATACAAACTAGTTCAATAAACCTACCTAAGGTACCTAAATCGAATTAAGAATGTGTAACACCTTCTCCCAAAAATAAGAAATGGTTTGTTCCACTTGAAAAGCTGGAAGCTACCATGAAACACTTCACTCAACACGTAAGTCATAACGCCATCAAAGCAAAAAAAAAAAAAAGAAGCCCCAAAAAACAAAAGCAATGAGGTAATAAAAAGATACAAATTAACTACAAACCGCAAAATTGTGTAAATGGTAAATAAAAAGAGAATACAATGATTTGCAAATCATTTTCAACTTATACAGTATTCAATTGAATAGACTGTAAAGATAAGATATTTCATGTTCACACTTTATTTTTGTAAATATTAGCTCATTTGGAATTTGATGCCTGCAACATGTTTAGAAAAAGCTGGCACAAGTGGCAAAACTGAGTGAGAAAGTTGAGGAATGCTCATTATTTGGAACCTCCCACAGGTGTGCAGGCTAATTGGGAACAGGTGGGTGCCATGATTGGCTATAAAAGCAGCTTCCATGAAATGCTCACTCATTCACAAACAAGGACGGGGCGAGGGTCACCACTTTGTCAACAAATGCCTGAGCAAATTGTTTAAGAACAACATTTCTCAAGCAGCTATTGCAAGGAATTTAGGGATTTCACCATCTACGCTCTGTAATATCATCAAAATGTTAAGACATTCTGGAGAAATCCCCGCAAGGCAGAAAACCAACTTTGAATGCCTGTGACCTTGGATCCCTCAGGCGATACTGCATCAAAAAGCCACATCAGTGTGTAAAGGATATCACCACATGGGCTCAGGAACACTTCAGAAAACCACTGTCAGTAGCCACAGTTGGTCGCTACATCTGTAAGTGCAAGTTAAAACTCAAGTTTGCAAAGCCATTTATCAACAACACCCAAAAACGCCGCCGGCTTTGCTGGGCCTGAGTTCATCCAAGATGGACTGATGCAAAGCGTTCCGTGGTCTGATGAGTCCACATTTCAAATAGTTTTTGGTAACTGAGGAAAGTCATGTCCTGCGGACCAAAGAGGAATAGCACCATCCAGATTGTTCTAGCGGGAAAGTGAAGATGAAATATCTTGTCTTTGCAGTCTATTCAATTGAATATAAGTTGAAAAGGATTTGTTGTGTTCTCTTTTTATTGACGATGTACTCAAGCTTTTGGCTTTTGTACATGTATTTCAAGTTGCATTTTTGCATGTCATTGCAACGGTGGTGAGTTCAAAACCCTCGATTAGAGTCCAAGACAGAGTCATCAGTAGTTTTTAAATACATGTGGAGACTGAACTCCCAGAAGATGCATTAATTAAAAGATAATATTGATGTGTCGTTATAACTTGTATTATCCCCTGATGCTAATTATATCTTAATCACATGTGTCAGCTACATCTTTACTTTACACTCTGAAGTAAAAGCAAAGTCCACAGATGTAAAATCACATTGAAGTAAACAATGACTGCTTGTATGGTTATTTCAATTCAAATTATGTCTCCTTTATATTCAATTTATTGGCTTTTGTCCAAAACAAAACCACTTTATTTAGGTGATTTAATCTAGACATGTTTTATATGTTAGTCCCATCTTTAAAGATTGAACTAATTTAAGTACGTGTTTCAGCACTGGTCTGTATAGCAAATGAATGCAAGAGTTAGCACTTCAGTGCATGTAAACATACTAAGTGTTTGGGTGTGGCTTTAGGGTGGAGGTGCAGGCTTTAGGGCGGAGGTGCAGGCTTTAGGGCGGAGGTGCAGACTTTAGGGCGGGGGTGCAGGCTTTAGGGCGGAGATGCAGGCTTTAGGGCGGAGGTGCAGGCTTTAGGGCGGAGGTGCAGGCTTTTGGGCGGAGTTGCAGGCTTTAGAGCGGAGTTGCAGGCTTTAGGGCGGAGGTGCAGGCTTTTGGGCGGAGGTGCAGGCTTTTGGGCGGAGTTGCAGGCTTTAGGGCGGAGTTGCAGGCTTTAGGGCGGAGGTGCAGGCTTTAGGGCGGAGTTGCAGGCTTTAGGGCGGAGGTGCAGGCTTTAGGGCGGAGGTGCAGGCTTTAGGGCGGAGGTGCAGGCTTTAGGGCGGAGGTGCAGGCTTTAGGGCTGAGGTGCAGGCTTTAGGGCGGAGGAGCAGGCTTTAGGGCGGAGGTGCAGGCTTTAGGGCGGAGGAGCAGGCTTTAGGGCGGAGTTGCAGGCTTTAGGGCGGAGGTGCAGGCTTTAGGAAGGAGGTGCAGGCTTTAGGGAGGAGTTGCAGGCTTTAGGGCGGAGTTGCAGGCTTTAGGGCGGAGTTGCAGGCTTTAGGGCGGAGGTGCAGGCTTTAGGGCGGAGTTGCAGGCTTTAGGGCGGAGTTGCAGGCTTTAGGGCGGAGTTGCAGGCTTTAGGGCGGAGTTGCAGGCTTTAGGGCGGAGGTGCAGGCTTTAGGACGGAGGTGCAGGCTTTAGGGAGGAGTTGCAGGCTTTAGGGCGGAGTTGCAGGCTTTAGGGCGGAGGTGCAGGCTTTAGGGCGGAGTTGCAGGCTTTAGGGCGGAGTTGCAGGCTTTAGGGCGGAGGTGCAGGCTTTAGGGCGGAGGTGCAGGCTTTAGGGCGGAGTTGCAGGCTTTAGGGCGGAGTTGCAGGCTTTAGGGCGGAGGTGCAGGCTTTAGGACGGAGGTGCAGGCTTTAGGGCGGAGGTGCAGGCTTTAGGGCGGAGGTGCAGGCTTTAAGACGGAGGTGCAGGCTTTAGGGCGGAGGTGCAGGCTTTAGGGCGGAGGTGCAGGCTTTAGGGCGGAGGTGCAGGCTTTAGGACGGAGGTGCAGGCTTTAGGGCGGAGGTGCAGGCTTTAGGGCGGAGGTGCAGGCTTTAAGACGGAGGTGCAGGCTTTAGGGCGGAGGTGCAGGCTTTAGGGCGGAGGTGCAGGCTTTAGGGCGGAGGTGCAGGCTTTAGGACGGAGGTGCAGGCTTTAGGACGGAGGTGCAGGCTTTAAGACGGAGGTGCAGGCTTTAGGGTGGAGGTGCAGGATCCTCTCAGGAGTCTCGGGCATGGACGCCCGCAATTTTTGTGCTACTTTTCCTGCCTGTGGGGGATTTTTTTTTCCCGTTCTGCATGTGCTTTGCAAGTCTTGTGTGTACTGGGCTTGCTGCTTTTTCCTTCATTACTGTATGTATTCTTTTTTTTCATAAACTTATTCTATAGTGTATACTCTCTATTTCCTGTCTATGACATCTAATTGTGATCAAACACAATTAATCGGTAGCTGTCCTGTGTTTAATATGAGTTTCAACATGTTTGACAACACTTATTTAAATACTTTGCAAGACAACATGTTTAAAAACTCTGACGCATCTTCTTTGTGCAAAAGACTGTCTCTGAAACGCTTGTTTTCTTTTTGTGTCATTGGGTTGCTGGAGTGTAGTTCACTTTTACGACACTGGAGGGGGAATTGAACGCATCATTGCATCAGCAAGGTCTGAAAGTTAAGGTGAACTTCGATGTCATTTGTTTAATTGGCAGAGTGCGGCAATATAAAGTGAGTTACTTTATATACACTTTAGTTTAGTTTAGTCTTTATTTAAAGGGACAATGCACAGAAACATTAAATTCAAAGACAGATATGTTCTGTATCAGATTATAGCTAAATAGCTCATTTCCATCTGTAGTCCCTAGCAACCTAAATTAAAGGGATACAAAAATCCTGCAATAAAATCATTAAAATAAAATCATACCATGTCATATAATCAACCACATTTCATATACATCATCACACAAAGACAATACATGTGTTGTGTTGTGGTTTGTGCAGCCCTTTGAGACACTAGTAATTTAGGGCTATGTAAATAATCATTGATTGATCGATTGACTGACATGCTCTTGTTCACATCCGTCATCATTTGTAAAAAACCATGATTTTAACACCTCACAATTTACAACAAAAATGCTGTCATGGATAAATATAATACACTATAAAGTCCTACTGAAATGAGATGTTCTTATTTAAACGGGGATAGCAGGTCCATTCTATGTGTCATACTTCATCATTTCGCGATATTGCCATATTTTTGCTGAAAGGATTTAGTTTGCAGGATAAAGTTTGCAACTTTCGGTGCTAAGAGAAAAGTCCTGCCTCTACCGGAAGTGGCAGACGATGACATCACAAGTGTGATGACTCCTCACATATTCACATTGTTTATAATGGGAGCCTCCAACAAAAAGTGCTATTCGGACCGAGAAAACGACAATTTCCCCATTAATTTGAGCGAGGATGAAAGATTTGTGTTTGAGGATCTTGATAGCGACGGACTAGAAAAAAAAAAAAAAGTTGAAAAAATAAATGTTTTTAGTCGATGTTTTTAGGCACATTTACTAGGATAATTTTGGGAAATGCCTTATCTTTCTATTGTGTTGCTAGTGTTTTAGTGAGATTAACAGTACCTGATAGTCAGAGGGGTGTGTCCACAGGTGTGTTGACGCCAATGTCTCAGGGAAGTCGAAGGCAGCTTCATGGACGACACAAGCTCAGCTTTTCTCGGTAAGAAGCCACTTTTTAACCACAATTTTCTCACTGAAACCTGCTGGTTGACATTCAGTCTTGATTCATGTTGGCTTGACTGCGCTCTGATCCATAGTAAAGTTTCACCTCCAGGAATTTTATGCAAGGAATCACCGTGTGTTTGTGTGGCTAAAGGCTAAAGCTTCCCAACTCCGTCTTTCTACTTTGACTTCTCCATTATTAATTGAACAAATTGCAAAAGATTCAGCAACACAGATGTCCAAAATACTGTGTAATTATGCCGTTAAAGCAGACAACTTTTAGCTGTGTGTGTGTGCAGCGCTCATATTCATAACAGCCCGTGACGTCTTGCGTACACGTCATCATTACACAACGTTTCCAGGACAAAACTCCCGGGAAATTAAAAATTGTAATTTAGTAAAGTAAAGCGGCCGTATTGGCATGTGTTGCAATGTTAATATTTCATCATTGATATATAAACTATCAGACTGCGTGGTCGCTAGTAGTGGTTTTCAGTAGGACTTTAAGTTGATGTTTCAAACATAGTGGCCACCTTATTGACCGTGTGAGCAGCTTTGATTGCTCCAAAGCCACTTTTTAACTTCTAATGTAAATGTAATCTGTTAAAGTTTTCAAGTTTGTTGTGAGGTGGTTCCATTCCTTTATGACCTTATATGAAAAGGCTAATTGTGCAAAAGATGTTTTACATCTGGATACACTACACTGCCCCCTGGTGGAGGCTCGCAAGTTTCTGGTCAACACAGCAGATGTAAACTGGACAAAGTGCTTAAGTGGCGCTGGTGTGGTGTTATTTAGGATTCGATGGGCCATTCGTATTGATGCTAATATTTGAATATTAGCTAAGTTTAACAATCTATATTTTTGGAGAAGTAAACAGTGATAGTGAAGTTGTGGTTTTCGGTCAAGAATTTTTATGTTGTATTTAAGACTCTGGCACATCTGTTTATGTTCATGAAAGCCAAGTGTTGGCTCTAAAATGACACCCAGATAACGATATTAATTAACATTTTGTATTATCTCCTTATTAACTCTTACATTTGGAAAGGATCAATCAATCAATCAATGTTTACTTATATAGCCCTAAATCACTAGTGTCTCAAAGGGCTGCACAAACCACCACGACATCCTCGGTAGGCCCATATAAGGGCAAGGAAAACTCACACCCAGTGGGACATTGGTGACAATAATGACCCAGTGGGACGTCGGTGACAATGATGACTATGAGAACCTTACTATGAGAACCTTAGAGAGGAGGAAAGCAATGGATGTCGAGCGGGTCTAACAGGATACTGTGAAAGTTCAATCCACAATGGATACAACACAGTCGCGAGAGTCCAGTCCAAAGAGGATCCAAGACACAGCAGCGAGAGTCCCGTTCACAGCGGAGCCAGCAGGAAACCATCCCAAGCGTAGGCGGACCAGCAGCGCAGAGATGTCCCCAGCCGATACACAGGCGAGCAGTACATGGCCACCGGATCGGACCGGACCCCCTCCACACGGGAGAGTGGGACATAGAAGAAAAAGAAAAGAAACGGCAGATCAACTGGTCTAAAAAGGGAGTCTATTTAAAGGCTAACATAAACATAAACATAAAGTTGTTGTTTATGAAAGGATGACATTTTACATTTGTTTACAAAATACATGGTTGCCTTTTTCTTAATGTTTAATGTAAGACAAGAGTCATGTAGCCATCTTGCCTCCTTCTCCATGGCTGCTGGAAGTTTTCTGCCAACCGTTTCAGCGTCTTTCCCCCAAGTATAAATAAGCGTGTCATCTGCATACATCTGGATATTTACATCCTCACATCCAGATGTCAGGTGGTTTATGTTCATGGAGAAAAGAAGGCTGATATTAGAGCCTTGTGGCAGGCCGATATCAGTTGCAGTGAAACAGGATGTTGTGTTATCAACACGGACACATTGGGTCGGACCAGATAGATATGACATCCTCCAGGCCAGATATATGTTGACAGTTTAAAAGTTGTTATTTTGTAAGTAGTGTGGGGTGACTGATTGTATCAAATGCCTGGCAGAGGTCCAAGAATATTGCTCCAACGACACCTCCATTAAGTGATTAATATCACTTGTTGTGTGCTGAAAACGATATTGCGACTCATGTAGTCAGTGTTATTTTAGTCTAATGGCTGTTTGGCATCAGGTTCACAAGCTAACTGCTAACTAAATAGCCTGTTTGTAGCATTAAACATGTTTGTTAGCCCCAATTGACAAATTACAATTATTGTTGTGATGCTATTTACATTCTATTAAAGATTACATTACTTAGGGCTGGGATGTTCAAATTCTCCGATTTATGTAAACTGTGTGTACACAGCTAAGTAATGTATACTGTAGTTCCTCGGATTGCCACCGGGGCGCTAATTAATTTAAAACCTCTTCTCACTCCGGCGCTTACCAAAGGCATGCGGTAAATTTAGGCCTGCGTTTATAAATTTGAGTGTGATGTAAGGATACCATCATGAAAAGCACATTTAATTAAAAAAAAACGTTATTATGGTCTTACCTTTACTTATAAATGAAGTCCATGCGCAGCTCCTTCTGATCAAAAGCATCAATAACTTGTTTATAGAAGTCTTCGTTTTAAAAGTCTCGATGGATATCTTCCTTTATTACCTTCTGATTTGCTTGAAAGTCCAGTTTAGAAAACAGTTTTATTTTAGATATGTAATCCTCCATGTTAAAAGTGCAAGCGAGAGGAAAAAATAAAGGATCGCTGCTCACTCTTGCTGCTTGTTGTCACTTCTTCTGCAGCCGAGTAGTCGCAAGAAGGATCACTAGCGCCCTCTACCACCAGGAGGCGGGAGTCATTTAATGACTCATATTTGACACACGCAGCTACGGTATATTAATAAAACACAGCTGCTTACTGTTCTTTTAAGCATATTCAATAGCTTGGACCTTAAATCCTACTGAATAGCTCTTAATCTTCTTCCCTTTTTGAAATCAGCCTCCTCCATTTTGAAAATGATGACAGGTGAAGTGTCACTCGTGACGCAACGAGTTTGACCCGGCAGTAATTCTAGACAGGCGCATACTCTATACTTGGCGGCAATTCAAGGAAATACGGTATCTAACAGCCCTGTTGCAGGCTTGTGCATATCTTTCATTGCATTGTGGTCACTTTAGTTGATTTAGAATGATTGTATTTGTTTGTATAGGAAACCATGCACACACACACACACACACACACACACACACACACACACACACACACACACACAAACAACTCATGCATGTCTTCAATATACAATTGAACCTGCAAATCTGGACTTGCACAATCTATTATTTCTGCTGCACTCACCTGAATGAATAATTGCTGTCCTGAGCCGACACCCTGAAGTGATTTCTAATCCATATTAAAGCAGTCATAGTCGTCACTGCAATCTTATTTGGAAATGTTTGCAAGTCCTCCGTTACACCTGCAATTATGTAAAATACTGATCTGTTTCTCTTGGCTCTGTCAGATACGTCGTCATTTAACAATATTTTCTTAATTGTGCGTGTAGTTTACACTGATTTACAACTTCTGCATCGTACAGAATTGATTGTAATAGTTTAAATCAACTAAATACACTCGCCAGTGTGATGCCCAGCACTCAATTTATGTCATACCAAGAACATTCGACAGAGGGCAGTATTTAGCTGTACAGTATATTTGTTGGCTTATGTTCCACAAGTGTGTAAACAGCTAGTACTGTACTATAATATGGAACTATAGTTTGCATTGAAGTAGGGGTCACCAACCTTTTTGAAAGCAAGAGCTACTTCTTGGGTACTGATTCATGCCAAGGGCTACCAGTTTGATACACACTTCAATAAATTGCCAGAAATAGCCAATTTGCTCAATTAACCTTTTTCATTTCATTTCATTTATATTTGTCTCATTCATTGATGAGCATTTAGAACGATACATAATTATATCACAATTATACAATTTAAATTCACACAATTCCTGAGAAGGAGCAGGATGAAGAAAATCTTATCATTTCCTGCCCCCTTTGACGTAGTACATTATCTTACTTCATGAATATCATTTAAGCCGACACATATATCCAAATGTAATGAAACAATCAAAAACATAAAACACAAGAAAAACACAACAAGTGCAAAACTTCATAAAGTATAAACCAAACCAAGAAAATAATAGTAATAATATACACCTATAACTCTGGTATTATTAATAATTAATGATATTTATCTTTGTGGAAACACTGATCATCTTAATGATTTTTCACATTAAATATAAACTATGAAACATAGTTTATCTTCAATTTTGACTCTTTAAAATTCAAAATTTAACCCAAAAAAAAGAAGAGAAAAACTAGCTAATTCGAATCTTTTTGAAAAAATGAAAAAAAATAATTTATGGAACATTATTAGTAATTTTTCCTGACTAACATTAATTTTAGAATTTTGATGACATGTTTTAAATAGGTTAAAATCCAATCTGCACTTTGTTAGAATATATAACAAATTGGACCAAGCTGTACTTCTAACAAAGATAAATCATTATTTCTTCTAGATTTTCCACAACCAAATTTTTAAAAGAAATTCAAAAGACATCGAAAAAAGATTTAAATTTGATTCTAAATAATTTTTGGATTTGCCAGAAAATATATATTTTTTTATTTTAATCATAATTTTTGAAGAAATATTTCACAAATATTCTGTGTCGAAAAAACAGAAGCTAAAATGAAGAATTAAATTAAAATGTATTTATTATTCTTTACAATAAAAACAAAATAAATGTACTTAAACGTTGATTTAAATTGTCAGGAAAGAGGAGGAAGGAATTCAAAAGGTAAAAAGGTATACGTGTTTAAAAATCCTAAAATCATTTTTAAGGTTGTGTTTTTCCTGTAAAATTGTCTTTCTGAAAGTTATAAGAAGCAAAGTAAAAAAATAAATGAATTTATTTAAACAAGTGAAGACCAAGTCTTTAAAATATTTTCTTGGATTTTCAAATTCTGTTTGAGTTTTGTCTCTCTTAGAATTAAAAATGTCCAGCAAAGCGAGACCAGCTTGCTGGTAAATAAATACAATATAAAAAATAGAGGCAGCTCACTGGTAAGTGCTGCTATTTGAGCTATTTTTAGAACAGGCCAGCGGGCGACTCATCTGGTCCTTACGGGCGACCTGGTCTTGGTGACCCCTGTATTGAACTATAAAACTATAGCCAATGAACCTGCATCCTTAAAAAG
Organism: Nerophis ophidion; assembly: GCF_033978795.1. Taxonomy (NCBI): domain Eukaryota; kingdom Metazoa; phylum Chordata; class Actinopteri; order Syngnathiformes; family Syngnathidae; genus Nerophis; species Nerophis ophidion. The sequence goes on from NC_084628.1 coordinate 44,769,177, forward strand.
TGTAGTACATTTAATCAAGAAGTGAAAAAAGTATCAAATTAAACGAGGAAGTGAAGAAAATCAAAAATATAATAAAATAACAAAGCTTGTGATGTTACATTTAAAATATGGGTAGAGATGTGTTTGTCACAATGACCTCATTATTTGTTAAAAGAAAAAGAAAACAATTCCTCCCTGGATCCTGTAATGCACCATTTGTGCTACATTTAACCTGACAGCAAAAACGAAGTCGGTTTAGCTAATAAAATAGAAATATAAGTACATGAAATCATACTTTTGTCTGATGAAAAAGGAGTGAATTGAAGAGGAGTGAGGAGGTGATCGTGCATCACATGCTGACCCACTTGAAAGGAAGACTCCAGTTAGACTTCACTGGCCCACTTCTGGAAGGTGACACACTTACTTACTGCTTTCACCCCCAAAGTCTGCAGGATTTTCAACAATAGACTTCACCTTTGCATGGGACTTGATTGGATCAAAACTCGGGCAATATGTTGGTGTGTAATGACCACCTGGAAAGCGGGGAGAAAATCCTGTAACAAAAGCAGTTGTGACTTTGTAGCTCCAAAATATAGATTTTTGCCTTTAAACATGACTGAAGTTGGTTTAGCACGTACGTAAATGTTTTTGTCGTTATTTTTCTAGCATCTGTGCTAACTCTGAAGTCTCCCGGAGTCTACCCGAGGAGACCTTTCCAATTGGGTTTTGTATCTATACTGTGTGTATATATATATATATATTAGGGTTGGGCAACGATTAAACATTTTAATCAAAGTTAATCGCACTATTTCTCCGATTAATGGCGATTAACTGCATTGTATACGCAAAGCCCAATAATGAATTCAAAAGTAGTGTGTAGTGCACCTTTATTGGAATATATTCTCCCACACGAACAAAAGCGCCAAAACATTTGTTGTGCAAACACAATTTAAATCAGTCCTTGTTAAACAGTAGCAGTTAAATAGCATATTTGATGAAAATCAACTCCAAAAATGTAAATACAAACATTTAAGCTTATTGCCACTGCCAGGGTATTTAAGTTATCCTGTTTGTTATGGAAAATAAATATAATCTACATACAAATCTCTGAGCCACAATCATAACATCTGAACAGGCAATTTCTGAGGTAACAGCAGAAACATTTTTTTGATCAGGGATCTTATGTTTAAAAAACCTATATTATAGGTAGTGGGCTGTTTTAGGGAATTTTGGATCAAATTATCCGTAGTAGCAATATTAATAATGTTGTGTTTATTCTGCGTAGTGCACTTAAAATAATTATGACCATATCTAGGAATTGATATGATGGGAATTTTCCGATTGTTTGATTGTTGCTTTGATAAACTGAAGGCATCATATACATGGTACTATATTGTGATGTTATGAGCCAGGGAATAAAAGAACTACCCTACCCAGCATGCAACAGGAGTGAGGAGCATGTATAGGTTGTGTGTCGCCATGACGGCATCTTGTATGTTGTGATATGCACGCTCTGAAAGTAAACGTTAAGAACTCAGCCAACACTCCTGGTCTGCATTATTCATAAATAGACAGACAACACATATACTCCGCTGCTTCACAGGCCGCTGGATGTAGCCGGCAAAGTATTCCCATGCTAGCAAGCACGCCTCATTCAGTCCAAAACGGCCCGATCTATCCACATCCAGAATTGTCTGGCGGTCGTAAGTGATCCCGGAGTGACCACGCTGTAAGCCAGCCAGGACATTTGCAGAATTGTCCGGTATTTTTGCCAAATGTTCCATCTTTACCAAGAGCCCCTCCACGCCGAAGTACATCCGGGAGATGCCATCTTGTTAAGAAAAGGCGTTAACAAAATAAAAGCATGTAAACAACATACGCAAATGTGCGATAAAATAATTGTCGGCGTTAATAGATTGATGAGTTAACGCGTAATTAACACATTAATTTGCCCACCCCTAATAAATATATATATATAAAATTGAGGTTTCTGTGCTTTATCTGTTATACAGTGCTAAATACCGGGGTAGAGCGGAATATACTTTAGGTTAGGAAAAATCAGAGTTAAAGTTAAACGATTGTCAGACACACACTAGGTGTGATGAAATGTGTCCTCTGCATTTGAACCATCCCCTTGTTCACGCCCTGGGAGGTGAGGGGAGCAGTGAGCAGCAGTGCCGCGCCTGGGAATCATTTCTGGTGATTTAACCCCCAATTCCAACCTTTGATGCTGAGTGCCAAGCAGGGAGGTCATGGCTCCCATTTTTATAGTCTTTGGTATGACTCGGCCGGGGTTGGAACTCACAACCTACCCATCCTAGGGCGGACACTCTAACCACTAGGCCACCGAGTAGGCTAGTGGTTAGAGAGGTAAGCTAAGCTACAATCGGGCAGAAGGCGGCGTACACCCTGGACAAGTCGCCAACTCATGGCCGGGCTCTTTCACACATATCTTATGGCTTAAGTACCTGGTCCCAGGCACACCACTCATCAATCAAGACCATTGAGTCTCTTTGAAAGTCTTAGACAAGAAGAGTATACCATCTCATCATTGCCAAATTTTAACCAAATACAATATTTTAAGTTTCACCAATTTTATTGTGTTACACACAGTCAAACTGGATAACTCTCCTCCCCAATTGCTCTTCAAAGCAAACACAAGACTGCAAAGTGGTACTAGACCGACCTCCAGAGCAAGGTCAAAAGGCAAATGTTGCGTTCCATTCCATAGAACATCTTTTTACCCAGACTGCCTTTTCAATAAAAAGGAGCACAACTATTCAACCCTCTACCTGACACTTTGAAAGGTATACTAGGCTGACCATATGTCCTCTTTTCCCTGGACATGTCCTCTTTTGCAGGACTGTCCGGGGTGTCCGGGCGGGGTTTCTTAAATGTCTCAAATGTCCAATTATTTGTGTCAAGGTTGTTCCCTCTTACACACATGTTTATGTGTGCTATGGCTATGAGTTTTTTTTCTTCCTCGGCCTCAGTCTGGACACCCTCTCCAGGGGCCCAGGCTTAGATTGAATATATACATTTTTTCATAAAAATTTAATCCATGCCAGTAAAAAAATGTATTATGTAAACGTTGTAATTGTAAAACATTATCAATCACTGTCAGACGAATGTGTTCTCTTTAGGGATGCACCGAAATGAAAATTTGTGGCCGAAGCCGAATAAAATTTAAACGCTTGGCCGAAGGCCGAATACCGAATAATGAATGCAGTTTTTCACAATTTTTTTTATATTGCATAAATAGCCTAGAATAAATATTTAGACATGTTTTTCAAATAAAGTAATTTTTTATTGAATATTGACATTTTTTTAATATTCCAGTAGCCTTTGCTTTTCAAAAAAAGCACAAAGTTTTTCATTTATATTAGGCCTTCAAACAAAACATGCATTCCAAAAAAAAAGTAAAGTGCATTAAAGTGGATAAACCCACAACAAATGAATTATTGTCCTTTTGGCAAAAGTCTGCTTAGCCACAGTAGATATGCTAATAATGTAAACAGAAGGCTCAAGTAAATCTCAATTAAGTGTGTGCTTGTAACCTCATACACTTATACAGGTAGCCTACACAACAGGCTAATAATGTAAACAGAGGCCCCACTAAATCTCAATAAGTGTGTGCTTGTAACCTCATACACTTATACAGGTACACAACATATCCCAACGTCACCGCACGTTGGTTGATTGCGTCACCGCGTCTAAAAATTCAATCAATCAATCAATGTTTACTTATATAGCCCTAAATCACTAGTGTCTCAAAGGGCTGCACAAACCACCACGACATCCTCGGTAGGCCCACATAAGGGCAAGGAAAACTCACACCCAGTGGGACATCGGTGACGATAATGACCCAGTGGGACGTCGGTGACAATGATGACTATGAGAACCTTGGAGAGGAGGAAAGCAATGGATGTCGAGCGGGTCTAACATGATACTGTGAAAGTTCAATCCACAATGGATCCAACACAGTCGCGAGAGTCCAGTCCAAAGCGGATCCAACACAGCAGCGAGAGTCCCGTTCACAGCGGAGCCAGCAGGAAACCATCCCAAGCGGAGGCGGATCAGCATCGCAGAGATGTCCCCAGCCGATACACAGGCAAGCAGTACATGGCCACCGGATCGGACCGGACCCCCTCCACACGGGAGAGTGGGACATAGAAGAAAAAGAAAAGAAACGGCAGATCAACTGGTCTAAAAAGGGAGTCTATTTAAAGGCTAGAGTATACAAATGAGTTTTAAGGTGAGACTTAAATGCTTCTACTGAGGTGGCATCTCGAACTGTTACCGGGAGGGCATTCCAGAGTACTGGAGCCCGAACGGAAAACGCTCTAAAATTGCGTCACACGCCACTATTCGGCCTTGTTTTTAACTCATTCCACCGAAGGCCGAATGTGGCTTTTTTTGCCATATTCGGTTACCGATTAATCGGTGCATCCCTAGTTCTCTTCAAGCCCTAATGGTTACATGAGCTAGTTGGCGGTGTTATTTGTTTTGAAAAATGTTAAAAATGAGAACGTTGCAAACAGGAGATGGGAGACTGGGACCCAATCTGTGTGTAAACAACCACAGCAAGCATCCGTCTGAGTTCTAAACAGAACACGACCTTCAGTCAGTTTATATTTTCACAAGCTTTGGAGCTTTTTTTCCACATTAAAAGTGTCATCAGTCTTCCCCATGATTGTGTGTCATCCAGAATCAAAACGAGAGACCATTTAAAGGCTTTTCCAGGTGTTTTGAGTTAGTTAGCCAATTAGAGTGTGGCACCAGGTGTCTTCAATATCTGACCTTTTCACCAGATTCTAATTTTCTGAGATGTTGAATTTAAGGTTTTCATTGGTTGTCAGCTATAATCATCTCCTTTTTGGCAAACAACACTTGAAATGTATCAGTCTGTTTGGAATGAATGTATACATTCTACAAGTTTGACTTTCTAAATGGAATTAATGAAATAAATCAACTTGTTCATGATATTCTAATAATATGACCAGCACCTGTATGCAGTAACATATTGTGTCATTTATACACCTATTGTCAAAATTATTAAGGACAAACTGTAAAAATTGATTATTAATCTATTTGTTCAATTACTGTTGATATCTGCTTACTTAATATTTTAACATGTTCTATCTACACTTCTGTTCAAATATAATAATCACTTATTCTTCTCTTCTTTGATACTTTACTTTAGTAGTTAGCAGGGACATGTAAGCAAATATGAACATTGCTGTATGTATACTTTTGATTGCTCACATTTTCAGTAGAGACATAATAAATTCATAAAAGAAGCAAACTTCATGAATGTTTGTTGTGAGCAACAAGTATGTGCTCCAATCACTACATCACAAACAAATAAGAAATGATTGGAAAGTCCAGACAGACATGACATCATCTTCTTTACATGTGTACCTACACTTTTGGGGAGGGTGTGGCGCAGTGGGAGAGTGGCCGTGCACAACCCGAGGGTCCCTGGTTCAATCCCCACCTAGTACCAACCTCGTCACGTCCGTTGTGTCCTGAGCAAGACACTTCACCCTTGCTCCTGATGGGTGCTGGTTATCGCCTTGCATGGCAGCTCCCTCCATCAGTGTGTGAATGTGTGTGTGAATGTGGAAGTAGTGTCAAAGCGCTTTGAGTACCTTGAAGGTAGAAAAGTGCTATACAAGTACAACCCATTTTGACCACCACTGTACATCTATTCCCCTCAGGCCACTTATACTAAACCCCTCTCATGCGGAAATCTAAATGTTATTCTTGCTTCCTTAGAAGTATGAAGGCTTCAGTAGAAGAAAGTGGTGCAGAAGGATGGTCAGAACTTTGAAGGGATTCTAGAGGGAAGCCTTGGTTTACATCCTCACTGGGTATAAAACATCCTCACTGGGTATAAAACATCCTCACTGGGTATAAAACATCCTCACTTGGGTTTTCTCCCTTCTGTCAATCCCCTTTCTTTCATATTTTCTTCTCTTCTCCGTTTCATCCCATCACTGCTGCTGAAACACCAGCATCTCAGCTTGTTCCATGGTCTGCAGCCTCCACAAACAGCGTTTACAGCATTTCCAAGCCAGAGTCATGCATCTTTCTTACCTGCTGCACACACCCACACCACCTCAGCAGTCCCTTCACATCTTTGATAGCCTTGAACAAAGTATGGAGCAATCAATAACATCTCTTCATCTGGAAACAACAACAAGGCCAGAAATGTGTCTAGTGAAAAAGCGTCCGACCGAAAATCCAATAAGTAAAGTTCCTTGGTTGAATAATGTAAAGTCACTACGCCGCTATGTTTTAGTGCTTTCATGGTGAGTTTACTGACAGATATAAGTAAGAACTTGACACTACTTTATATTAGAAATGGCAACAGTAGAGGATGAATGTCACATAACAAGAAGATAGAGAAAAATAAGAAGATTATCGACTACAAAGGCGGATGCACAAAAATTTTCATGACTTATGCAGATCCCAAATACAGATCAGCAAGTACCAGAAAGTAAGAAAAGTTGCTTTTGCATAATATTGTGAAACAAAACAGCAGATAATATGTCTTACCTTATACACACAGCATAATAATACTCCTATGTTGAAGCACAGTACAATCCACCAAGCGGTGTGGCTTCATAGCTTACCAAAGTACTACTAAAACATTTTGATAGATTTTTGAGCACCGTGTGTAATGTTCTATATTTTCAAAGGAAAATATAAAATGTTGGTGTTTACTTGAGCCATATTGCCATCATAGAGAAGCCTACACTTATCCCTTATGTTTGACTGCCATCTACTGGTCGCACTTGTCATTACACCATGTACCAAATACAATTGCTTTGAGGTGAGTAAGCATAACCAGAATTATTCCGCACATTAGACGCACTGTCGAGTTTTGAGAAATGTTTTTTTTTTGAGTGCGCCTAATAGTCCGGAAAATACATCAAGCTTTTCAATCGGGCCCGCCGGACATTCCCAAGTCATGTTTTTAGATCTTTAACCACTAGGCCACCTACTCAGTGGCCTAGTGGTTAAAGTGTCTATCCTGAGATGGGTAGATTGTGAGTTCAAACCCCGGCCGAGTCATACCAAAGACTATAAAAATGGGAGCCATTACCTCCCTGCTTAGCACTCAGCATCAAGGCTTGGAATTGGGGGTTAAATCACCAAAAATGATTCCCAGGCGCTGCACTGCTGCTGCTCACTGCTCCCCTCACCTCCCAGGGGGTGAACAAGGGGATGGGTTAAGTGCAGAGGACACATTTCACCACACCTAGTGTGTGTGTGACAATCATTGCTACTTTAACTTAACTTAAGATCAAAACTATATCTGCTATTATGATGTACAGTATATTTCAGATTGTAGGTGGTTTTTTTTTTGTACTTTTCACATTCATATTTCACTGTTTTTTGCATTTTTGTTGTGTTTACCTTGATTGTAAAATATGTGGATGAAGAGAGGGTGTGATGGTCATATGTTGTCTATATTCAGTCTTTTATCCTTCATAGTTAATATTGTGAATCTCACATTCTTTATATTCATGTACATTCTGGGTGTGTCAGGTTCAAACACTTATGACATCTATTAAACAGACAAGAAGCAAGGAATCATGCAGAGACAGAGTTCAATTTAGCTCATGAGGAGAACACATGGAGCTGCACACTTAGTCTCGCCCTACGCTCTAAGGTACAGACCCCGCGTCCCTCTATTTATTCAGGAGTTCCATAGTCAACATCATTGAGGCCGCCTCTAAAAGGAGTGGCCACATATATTAAGCAAAGCAGGTCCAGTACGCATAATATGTGACGGAATGTGCTGGGGCCTTGTGATTTTGCCTTGTCTCTGCTTTGTCTGTGTGTTGTCATCTTATCTTCATTGAGGTCCTTGAAGTCCTTGGCTGTTAGCGGGCTAAAACAAAGATAACATTTGCGGCTGAGGGCACCCCTCAGACAAGAAGTTTTTGTCCTTGCACAGATAGAAAAAATGCAGCTTGAGCACAATAAATAATAACTATAGCAACAGACTTTAAGCACACTAAAGTTGTGTGATCATACCGTATTGGTAAAAACAAGCATGCGCTAATTAATTTAAAACCTCTTCTCACTCCGGTGTTTACCAAAAGCTTGTGATCAATTTAGGCCTGCGCTTATAAATTTGAGTGTGATGTAAGGATACCATCATGAAAAGCACATTTACTAAAAAAATCGTTATTATGGTCTTACCTTTACTTATAAATGAATTCCATGCGCAGTTCCTTCTGATCAAAAGCATCGATAACTTTTTTTATAGAAGTCTTCCTTATCTTTCTTCAGTTTTAAAAGTCTCTCTGTTTCGATGGAGATCTTCCTTTATTACCTCCTGCTTCCATTGAAAGTCCAGTTTAGAAAACTGTTTTATTTTAGATATGTAATCCTCCATGTTAAAAGTGCAAGCGAGAGGAAAAAATAAACACACACTGCGCACCCTTGCTGCTTGTTGTCACTTCTTCTGCAGCCGAGTAGTCGCAAGAAGGATCACTAGCGCGCCACTCCTTTAATGACTCATATTTGACACACGCAGCTACGGTATATTAATAAAACATAGCTGCTTACTGTTCTTTTTAGCATATTCAATAGCTTGGACCTAAAATCCTACTGAATAGCTCTTAATCTTCTTCCCTTTATGCGATTTCAAATGATTGAAATCAGCCTCCTCCATTTTGAAAATGATGACAGGTGAAGTGTCACTCGTGACGTGACGAGTTTGACCCGGTGGAAATTCTAGGCAGGCGCTTACTGTATACTTGGCGGCAATTCAAGGAAATACGGTATATATATTTACATGATTATTCTAACAAATTCCATTCCTTTTTTTAAGGCGGTCTGTCATAACGTTTTAGCATGCAATCAGACATTGTTGTGTATTAGTGTTCCTACAAATAAATACACTGACCCCCAGACACATTTTTTTTCTCTAACCTCGGCCTCCCCGAGGCAAAATAATTGCTCAGGCCTGATGTACTTGATTTCTTGATTCTACAGTAAGTGCAGGGATGAAGGCATGAGGGCCAAGGTCATACGGGGTCATTCAGTCCATGGCATCCAAAATGAAAATGGAAAAAAAAGCCGTATTACCAAAAAAGACAACTGACTTTGGCATCAGCAGCCTGTTGCAAAATAATGAAAAGACGGACTGAAACTAGCAGAGCAAAGTTGACTTATCTCCAACAGTCAGCTTGTGTAGGCTCTGTCTTAAGACTGTTTCTGTTATCTCCAAGAGTCAGCTTGTGTAGGCTCTGTCTCAAGACTGTTTCTGTTATCTCCAACAGTCAGCTTGTGTAGGCTCTGTCTCAAGACTGCTTCTGTTGTGTCTGCTCTTTCTTTTTTTACTTTTCTCCTCTCGTTCATCTCTCCTTCAGACATAAGCAGCAAAAAAAAACCCTCAAGAATGTTGACTCTGGATAGTGGAAGTTAAATCTGCGGTGGCCTGCAGTCGTTTTTCAAACCAGTGATTCAGGCTGAGCGATGGGTCGGAGCTGAGGAATGGAAGACGTCCAGCGCTTGGCAGGCCGGCTAACGGGGTCTAGAAGGAAGTCCACTGGGGGCTGGCTCCGTTTCACTTGGAAGCCTCGGAAATAACATAGTTTTAAGAGTACTAGAGCAACTAAACCCTTCTTCTATTCCCTACTGGGGCCACCAACCTTTTTGAAAGCAAGAGCTATTCTTGGGTACTGATTAATGCCAAGGGCTACCAGTTTGATACACACTTAAATACTTTGCCAGAAATAGCCAATTTGCTCAATTTACCTTCAGTAAATAAATCTATATATATATATATATATATATATATATATATATATATATAAAATGGGTATTTCTGTCTGTCATTCCGTCGTACATTTTTGTTCCTTTTACGGAAGGTTTTTTGTAGCGAATAAATGATGAAAAAAACACTTAATTGAACGGTTTAAAAGAGGAGAAAACACACAAAAAATGAAAATTACATTTTTAAACATATTTTATCTTCAATTTCGACTCTTTAAAATTCAAATTCTACCGAAAAAAAGAAAAGAAAAAACTAGCAAATTCGAATCCTTTTGAAAAAATTTAAAAAATTATTTATGGAACATCATTAGTTATTTTTTCCTGATTAAGATTAATTTGAGAATTTTGATGACATGTTTTAAATAGGTTAAAATCCTATCTGCACTTTGTTAGAATATATAACAAATTGGACCGAGCTATATTTCTAACAGGCCTTCACGGTGGCAGAGGGGTTAGTGCGTCTGCCTCACAATACAAAGGTCCTGCAGTCCTGGGTTCAATCCCAGGCTCGGGATCTTTCTGTGTGGAGTTTGCATGTTCTCCCCGTGACTGCGTGGGTACTCCAGCTTCCTCCCACCTCCAAAGACATGCACCTAGGGATAGGCCCCTCCCACCTCCAAAGACATGCACCTGGGGATAGGCCCCTCCCACCTCCAAAGACATGCACCTGGAGATAGGTTGATTGGCAACACTAAATGGTCCCTAGTGTGTGAATGTTGTCTGTCTATCTGTGTTGGCCTTGCGATGAGGTAGCGACTTGTCCAGGGTGTACCCCGCCTTCCGCCCAATTGTAGCTGAGATAGGCGCCAGCGCCCCCCGCGACCCCAAAAGGGAATAAGCGGTAGAAAATGGATGGATGGATATATTTCTAACAAGGACAAATCATTATTTTTTCTAGATTTTCCAGAACAAAAATTTTAAAAGAAATTCAAAAGACTTTGAAATAAGATTTAAATTTGATTCTACGGCTTTTCTAGATTTGCACAGAATATTTTTTTTAATTAAAATCATTATAAGTTTGAAGAAATATTTCACAAATATTCTTTGTCGAAAAAACAGAAGCTAAAATGATGAATTAAATTAAAATGTATTTATTAATCCTTACAATAACATTTTTTTTTACTTGAACATTGATTTAAATTGTCAGGAAATAAGAGGAAGGAATTTAGAAGGTAAAAAGGTATATGTGTTTAAAATCCTAAAATCATTTTTAAGGTTGGATTTTTTTCTCTAAAATTGTCTTTCTGAAAGTTATAAGAAGCAAAGTAAAAAAAAAAAATGAATTTATTTCAACAAGTGAAGACCAAGTCTTTAAAATAATTTCTTGGATTTTCAAATTCTATTTGAGTTTTGTCTCTCTTAGAATTAAAAATGTTGAACAAAGCGAGACCAGCTTGCTAGTAAATAAATAAAGTTTAAAAAATAGAGGCAGCTCACTGGTAAGTGCTGCTATTTGAGCTATTTTTAGAACAGGCCAGCGGGCGACTCATCTGGTCCTTACGGGCGACCTGGCCTTGGTGACCCCTGTTGGTGACCCCTGCCTTACTTTATTCTAGTGGAATTGGAGACCTAAAATAATGGCAATGAAATGCGATACAAGAGCTGTGTCAGAAATGCTGCCTTTGCACATAAAATATGGCTCGTAATTCTTTATTTAGGCCAATGACATCATCAACACAAACAACCCGCCTTCGCCCTCTGTCCTCTGCCACCAAACTAAACAACATGGACAACATGGACACTCTCTTACTTCCAATGGAAACACTCAGCTAGGAGCTGCCAGAGAACTGCAACCACCATCGTATATTCATTGGAGAGAGGTTGTCTTTTTTTTTTTACTGTAGCAATGTTTTGGAGTGCAGGGGAAAGTGGAATGTAGACAACCCAGTGAAGTTGTCACCTTGTGTAAATGCTAAATAAAAAGAGAATACAACAAATCCATTTCAACTTATATTCAATTGAATAGACTGCAAAGACAAGATATTTCGTCTTCACTCTGACAAACTTTGCTATTTTTTGCAATTATCAGCTCATTTGGAATTGGATGGCTGCAAAATTTTTCAAACAAGCTGGCACACGTGTCAAAAAAGAACGATAAAGTTGAGGAATGCTCATCAAAGACTTATTTGGAACATGCCACAGGTGAACAGGCTAATTGGGAACAGGTGGGTGCCATGATTGGCTATAAAAGCAGCTTCCATGAAATGCTCACTCATTCACAAACAAGGACGGGGCGAGGGTCACCACTTTGTCAACAAATGCCTGAAAAACATTTTTCAAGCAGCTATTAAGGATTTCACCACCTACGCTCCGTGATATCATCAAAAAGTCCAGAGAATGTGGAGAAATCACTGCACGTAAGCCATGATATTACACACCTTCGATATTACATACCTTCAACCCCTCAGGCGGTACTGCATCAAAAAGTGACATCATTCTGTCAAGGATATCACCACATGGGCTCAGGAACACTTCAGAAAACCACTGTCAGTAACTACAGTCGGTTGCTACATCTGTAAGTGCAAGTTATAACTCTACTATGGAAAGCGAAAGCCATTTATCAACAACACCCAGAAATGCCTCCAGCTTTGCTGCGCCAGAGCTCATCTAAGATGGACTGATGCAAAGTGGAAAAGTGTTCTGTGGTCTGACGAGTCCACATTTCAAATTTTTTTGGGAAACTGTGGACGTGGTGTCCTCCGGAACAAAGAGGAAAAGAACCATCCAGATTGTTGTAGGGCGAAAATGTGGTAGTCAGCATGTGTGATGGTATGGGGGTGTATTAGTGATTGTTGTAGGGTGAAAGTGTTGTAGTCAGCATGTGTGATGGTATGGGGGTGTATTAGTGATTGTTGTAGGGTGAAAGTGTGGTAGTCAGCATGTGTGATGGTATGGGGGTGTATTAGTGATTGTTGTAGGGTGAAAGTGTGGTAGTCAGCATGTGTGATGGTATGGGGGTGTATTAGTGATTGTTGTAGGGTGAAAGTGTGGTAGTCAGCATGTGTGATGGTATGGGGGTGTATTAGTGATTGTTGTAGGGTGAAAGTGTGGTAGTCAGCATGTGTGATGGTATGGGGGTGTATTAGTGATTGTTGTAGGGTGAAAGTGTGGTAGTCAGCATGTGTGATGGTATGGGGGTGTATTAGTGATTGTTGTAGGGTGAAAGTGTGGTAGTCAGCATGTGTGATGGTATGGGGGTGTATTAGTGATTGTTGTAGGGTGAAAGTGTGGTAGTCAGCATGTGTGATGGTATGGGGGTGTATTAGTGATTGTTGTAGGGTGAAAGTGTTGTAGTCAGCATGTGTGATGGTATGGGGGTGTATTAGTGATTGTTGTAGGGTGAAAGTGTGGTAGTCAGCATGTGTGATGGTATGGGGGTGTATTAGTGATTGTTGTAGGGTGAAAGTGTTGTAGTCAGCATGTGTGATGGTATGGGGGTGTATTAGTGATTGTTGTAGGGTGAAAGTGTGGTAGTCAGCATGTGTGATGGTATGGGGGTGTATTAGTGATTGTTGTAGGGTGAAAGTGTGGTAGTCAGCATGTGTGATGGTATGGGGGTGTATTAGTGATTGTTGTAGGGTGAAAGTGTGGTAGTCAGCATGTGTGATGGTATGGGGGTGTATTAGTGATTGTTGTAGGGTGAAAGTGTTGTAGTCAGCATGTGTGATGGTATGGGGGTGTATTAGTGATTGTTGTAGGGTGAAAGTGTGGTAGTCAGCATGTGTGATGGTATGGGGGTGTATTAGTGATTGTTGTAGGGTGAAAGTGTGGTAGTCAGCATGTGTGATGGTATGGGGGTGTATTAGTGATTGTTGTAGGGTGAAAGTGTTGTAGTCAGCATGTGTGATGGTATGGGGGTGTATTAGTGATTGTTGTAGGGTGAAAGTGTGGTAGTCAGCATGTGTGATGGTATGGGGGTGTATTAGTGATTGTTGTAGGGTGAAAGTGTGGTAGTCAGCATGTGTGATGGTATGGGGGTGTATTAGTGATTGTTGTAGGGTGAAAGTGTGGTAGTCAGCATGTGTGATGGTATGGGGGTGTATTAGTGATTGTTGTAGGGTGAAAGTGTGGTAGTCAGCATGTGTGATGGTATGGGGGTGTATTAGTGATTGTTGTAGGGTGAAAGTGTGGTAGTCAGCATGTGTGATGGTATGGGGGTGTATTAGTGGCCAAGGCATGGGTAACTTACACATCTGTGAAGGCACCATTAATGCTGAAAGGTACATACAGCTTTTGGAGCAACATATGTTGTTATCATGGACGCCCCTGCTTATTTCAGCAAGCCAGGTGTTACAACAGCGTGGCTTCATAGTAAAAGAGTGCGGGTACTAGACTGGCCTGCCTGTAGTCCAGACATTGAAAATGTGTGCAGGCTAAAATATGAGGCAGGAGACTGTTGAACAACTTAAGCTGTACATCAAGCAAGAATGGGAAAGAATTCCACTTCAAAAAAGTGTCTCCTCAGTTCCCAAACCTGCACTGAGTGTTGTTCAAAGGAAAGGCCATGTAACACACTGGTAAAAATGCGCCTTCATTCAAAAGTATATTGCACAACACAGTGTGCAATATACCGTATCAGTGATTAGGAACAAACTGGTCAGCCAAGGTCTGACCAGTGATGTGCATGGATCAGCACCTCAGTCCGGGTCAGTACCAGGACCGGTGGCGACCTAGAAGGTACTGCAGGAAGAAGACTGAAAAAAGAAGGATCCATCAGTCCCTCTCGGTGAATGCAGAGTCAGCCACGGGCATCAAGTGCTGGTCTGTCATGTTGGGCAAGTGACGCCTGGTAAGTGATATCACCTCCCGACAGTCTGATCTTATTTTTAAACTTTATTGCCGACCTTATCACGCCACAGCCAGGGAGGCTATTTGGGTTTTTATTACCAAAGTTTTTTTTCACACGGAATTCATGTAACTAAACTTTGTCCATTTCAATATTGTCAACTGAATATTTGACATCCAATTATGCTATCCATCCATCCATCCATTTTCTACCGCTTGTCCCTCTTGGGGTCGCGGGGGGTCGCTGGAGCCTATTTCAGCAGCCTTTTGGCAGAAGGCGGCGTAGACCCTGGACAAGTCGCCACCTCATCGCAGGGCCAGCTGACAATTTCATCAAATTGAAAATGTGTTAGTGTTTAAAAAATCAGGGAATTAAATATATTGTACATACAAATACATATACACCATTACTCATACATAGATACATACATATATATATATATATATATATATATATATATATATATATATATATATATATATATATACATACATACATACATACATATATACACATACAAACATACATACATACATACATATATACACATACAAACATACATACATAAATACATATATATACATACATACATATATTTATCAATACATACATACATATATATAAATAAATACATATACACACATACATACATGCATACATACATATATACACATACATACAGACATAGATACATACATACATACATATATACACATACATACATGCATACATACATATATACACATACATACAGACATAGATACATACATACATACAGACATAGATACATACATACATACATATATACACATACATACATACATACATACATATATACACATACATACAGACATACATACATACATACATATATACACATACATACATATATATACATACATATATACATACATACATACATATATATACATACAAACATATATATACATACATACATATACATACAAACATACATATACGTACAAACACATACATACATACATACAACTTCAACAAAATTCCAGGATTTTCCAGAATTCGAGGTTTTCCGGGAAATTTTTCCCATTCAAAATGAATTGGGAATTCAAATTCCCAGATTTTCCAGAACTCCTGCTTTTCCCAAGCCCTATTTCCACCCTTTTTTTCTGGCGACGACTCCTCCCACATGTTTCGAGCCACTTCAACCGTTCCACCGTCAAATAATTATTTCTAATCAGGACCAAAAACAAAGTTGTTTTTGAAATGGAAAATTTCCCGGTTTTCCGAAAATTCCTGGAATTTCTCAATTCAACATTTTACTGATTCAACATTTCTCCACTGATTTGAAAAATTCCAACACCAACCATTCTTACTCATCCAGACCATACAAGATTTTTTAAATTTATTTATTTTTAGTATTTTTTAAAAATTCCCCCTTTTTCTGTAATTCCCAAATTTCCATGAAATTCCCATTGAAATGAATGGGACATTTTTCAAAGCTTCCACAAGTCCTACATTTTTTTTCCCCGATTCAAACCGTTTCAACTTCATAAAATTCCAGCTGTTTGCAATTTGTGTGCTCGACTTCATCCATCCATCCATCCATTTTCTGCCGCTTATTCCCGTTCGGGGTCGCGGGGGGCGCTGGCGCCTATCTCACAATACTAAAAATAATTTCCAGGATTTGAGCTCAACTTCAGCAATGGAGCATTCACACACAATTCTTTCAGGAATTGCCCTATCTAGATTTTTGGTGTAGAAATCCCAATGTGTGAAAGCTCCAAACATTCACATATTGGATTTTCTACACAAAATTCATCTATTTATTCTTCAACTTCAACTTATACTTCTTCTTCTCCAGATTTTGGCGCTCTACCTTCCACATTTTTCACCTGATTCAAAGTTTTCAACTTCGAACTTTTCAGCCTCTTTGGGAATTTTGGGCTTTCCCTTGACAAATTCCAAAATTTCCCAGGTTTCCCAAAATTCCAGGTTTTCCGGGATATGTTTTCCCTTTCAAAATGAATTGGCCATTTTTCAAACTTCCACCATTTCCACATCTTTCAACTTATTCACACCATTCTGCCTTCAACATAATCCACCTTTCTGGAAACCCAAACTACCATTTTTCCAAGTTTCAAAACATTTCAGGATTTTCCAGAAATCCTGGTTTTCCACAGCTCTATTTCCACCCTTTTTTCTGGCGACTACTTCTTCCACATTTTTCAACCCACTTTCAATCATTCTTCTTAATCAGGAAAAAAACAAACTTGTTTTTGAACTACAAAGATTCCCAGTTTTCAGAAAATTCCAGGAATTCCGAAATACCATTTGTCAATTCAACATGTTACTACTTCAAAATTTCTCGACCGATTTGAAACATTTCAACACCAACTATTTAAATTCAATCCTATTATTAAATTGTTTTATTTTTTTTTACCATTTTCCAAAAAATTCCAGATTTTCCCAAAATTCCCTAATACCATTTCCTACTTCAACATTTCTTGCCCGAGTTAAACAATTCCAATATCAACCAATTCATCTCATTCAGGACATTCATGCTCCTAATCATTTTTTAAAAAATCACACTTTTTCCGAAATTCCCAAATTTCCAGGAAGTTCCCATTAAAATGAAATTTTTCCAAGATGCACAATTCCCACATTTTTCAGCCTATTCAAACCATTCCAACATCAAAACATTTCACTCATCCTGGACTGTCAGCTTGAGTTTGTGATGAACCCCAAGATGCAGAGAAGGAGGCAGGCATTGAGTAAGAAAACATAATTTAATTTCCAAAAATATAAAAATAAAGAAGAAACACAAACCAGAGACTGGGAGGACAAACTGGAAACAGGAAACAGCGATCCAGCAAACAGGAACAAGTAACAAACAAACTGGAAGCAGGGAACAAAAAGACAGTAAGCTATAAACAGCTACCGAATATAGCTTAGCGCTACCGCTACACTGGGAATGATGAGTAGAAATGACATTGACACGACACGACAGGACATGACAATAATCCAGCACTGACTGGGGGAGAAAGCAGGTCTAAATAGTTGGCTGGCTGATTGACACCAGGTGTGGCCAGGTGCCAATCAGCCACAGCTGAGGGGACACAGCAGTCCGGGAGACAAACAGGAAACAGAACCAAAATAAGAGTGCTGACAGGAACTAAAGAAAGGAAGCAAAGACAAATGCAGAGGAAAAACTAAGACATAGACCAAGCTGTCAGGAACAAACCTGACATGGACATTCAAACCAACACTTTGTCAAGTTCCAAACCAAATTCTGATATTCCTAGAAATTCAAATTCTTCAACATTAAAAAACACATTCCAACATTCAAACTGTTCTCACATTCTGTCAGCATTTCACTTCAACTTCAGCATTGGAGCATTCACACTTCTAGTTACCACAAAAAGTGCATCAACAAAGTGTGAGCACAGGCTGCGAATACTTATGAACATGTGATTTCTTCAATTTTTATTTTCAATAAATGTGCAAATAAAATAAAATAAAAACATTCACATTGTCATTATGGGGTATTGTATGTAGAATTTTGAGGACAAAACTATTTATTACTTATTGAAATGCGACTGTAAGAAAAGAAAATGTGGGAACATGCAGCGCTTTGAATATTACACCTGATGACTTTAGGAGACACGCTAAATAATTGGATCAATCATTTGGAGAAATGACAATTTTCGCGCACTTTTCAAATTTGACACACATTTTTCCAGTCTGGTGGCCAAAGTGAGGACGGGAATGTGGCGTCAGGGAGAGACTATTCCTCCGTGGTGTCTGCAGCTGGGTGTGTGTGTGGTCCTGTGAGAATCCTCTGAGGGGATTAGATATGCTTTGCAAATGCTATTAGATTTGCAGCATTGGATTACCGCCTCTAAACGCAAAAAGGAAAATAGCGTGAAAAATGGCAAAATCAGACAGATTTGCATGTTTCCAGCGTGTTTGTGAGCGTGAAAAGGCGGCTTAAAAGAGGAAAGTGGTGTCAACTGGTGTGTCGGTGGCTCCAATACGACTGTGAGAGCGTTTTTTAAAAAGTAAACCCATTTAATTTAATTTAGAGTGTTACAGTACACCTTGAGATAAATGTTCATTAAAAAGGCCAGCAAAAAGGAGACTTATTTTTAGCCAAAGGAGAAATATGACAACATTTGGATTTTATTTTTTATTTTTTGCAAAAGCTTATATGTGAGACACAATTTAATATTCAGTTTGGAATGTTTTTTCCTTGCTTCTATCACAGGGTTGTAAAACGTACTGCGGACCGGTTTTATCCAGCCCGTGTGATGAGTTTGCCAAGAATTGAAATTAGCTACTTTTTATTTGGAACGAAATAAAACTGCTTGTTATGGTTAGTGAGGGGAGATGACGGCAACAGACACCAGAGGAGAGTAATGTTCAATGGTTTAATATGTATATACTTAAAAAAATAAATAAATATATATATATATATATACAATAACAATAACACTAAACTATTGAATGGAGTGTGTGACCAAAATACAAAAGTGTGTGGTGTAAGACTATGTGTGTAATTAATAGTTGAGTGTTACTGTAAATATTGAATGTGGAAGCAGACTAATAGTGTGAGAGTCCAGTCCATAGTGGATTTAACAAAATAGTGTGAGAGTCCAGTCCATAGTGGATCTAACATAATAGTGTGAGAGTCCAGTCCATAGTGGATCTAACATAATAGTGTGAGAGTCCAGTCCATAGTGGATCTAACATAATAGTGTGAGAGTCCAGTCCATTGTGGATCTAACATAATAGTGAGAGTCCAGTCCATAGTGGATCTAACATAATAGTGGGAGAGTCCAGTCCATAGTGGATCTAACATAATAGTGACAGTCCAGTCCATAGTGGATCTAACATAATAGTGTGAGAGTCCAGTCCATAGTGGATCTAACATAATAGTGTGAGAGTCCAGTCCATAGTCGATCTAACATAATAGTGTGAGAGTCCAGTCCATAGTGGATCTAACATAATAGTGAGAGTCCAGTCCATAGTGGATCTAACATAATAGTGAGAGACCAGTCCATAGTGGATCTAACATAATAGTGTGAGAGTCCAGTCCACAGTGGATCTAACATAATAGTGAGAGTCCAGTCCATAGTGGATCTAACATAATAGTGTGAGAGTCCAGTCCATAGTGGATCTAACATAATAGTGTGAGAGTCCAGTCCATAGTAGATCTAACATAATAGTGTGAGAGTCCAGTCCATTGTGGATCTAACATAATAGTGAGCGTCCAGTCCATAGTGGATCTAACATAATAGTGAGTCCAGTCCATAGTGGATCTAACATAATAGTGTGAGAGTCCAGTCCATAGTGGATCTAACATAATAGTGTGAGAGTCCAGTCCATAGTGGATCTAACATAATAGTGTGAGAGTCCAGTCCATAGTGGGGCCAGCAGGAGACCATCCCAAGTGGAGACGGGTCAGCAGCACAAAAATGTCCCCAACCGATGCACAGTCGAGTGGATTACCCCGGGTCCCGACTCTGGACAGCCGGTACTTCATCCATGGTCACCGGACCTGTGCCCCCCTCCCGTCTCCAGGAGGGACAGAGGGGGGCAAAGGAGAAAATAAAAGAAATGGCAGATCAACTGGTCAAAAAAGGGAGTCTATTTAAAGGCTAGAGCATACAAATGATTTTTAAGATGGGATTTAAATGCTGCCACTGAGGTAGCATCTCTAACTGTTACTGCTAGAACATTCCAGAGTACTGGAGCCCCAATAGAGAACCCTCTATAGCCTGCAGACTTTGTTTGGGATCAGGGAATCACTAATAAGCTGGAGTTCTTTGAAGGCAGATTTCTTGCCGGGACATAATGTACAATACAATCAGCAAGATAGACCGTGTAGTATTTTATACGTAAGTAGTAAAACCTTAAAGTCACATCTTAAGTGCACAGGAAGCCAGTGCAGGTGAGCCAGTACAGGTGTAAAAAACATAAAATGACCTTTTGAATGCGCCTTATAATCCCTGCGCCTTTTGTAGGGAAATAGAGTCGCTGGTCGGTGTGAACATGGGTTTTATTCTGATGATGGAGGGTTCTTAAGGTTGCCACATCTGTGGTCACTTTCAGCTTGAAGCTAGACTCCCTCGCTTGTATTACTCTCCACTAATTCTTCACTCAGGTCTAATTATTACAACAAACATCAGAGGGAATATCACACAGAAAAATGCCAGCCATTGTAGTTGTGAGCAGTATGTGCATGGATGCCATAACTCGTGCGTCTGAGGCAAACTATGATTGTGTGACTTGTTGATATCCATTAGAAACTTTGATTGACAGGCATGAAAATGCATCTTTTGAAATAATTGGCAAACATGGCAGCCTTTGAATGCATCAACAAAACACTTCAATTTGCTGCAGAGGGTGATTAGAGGCTAATTAGGGATCATTGTGCAGGATTATTACCTTCGCCATAGAAGTTGGCCGAGTGCAGTTGTTACAAGGCAACCAGGAACTGAAAACAACCAGAAAAATGGAATTACAATTCTTTCCGGACTATAAGACGCACTTAGAATCTTTTTTTTTCTCAAAAACTCGACAGTGCGCCGTATGTCAGGTTCAAACACTGCTGACATCTATTAAACAAGACAGGGGGCAAGGAATCAAAC
The DNA here is from genome assembly GCF_033978795.1 of Nerophis ophidion. NCBI lineage: Eukaryota > Metazoa > Chordata > Actinopteri > Syngnathiformes > Syngnathidae > Nerophis > Nerophis ophidion. Next base: position 44,790,369 of record NC_084628.1, read on the forward strand.
AGAGACAGAGTTCAATTTAGACTCAGATCTGAGAAGAGACATGGCCACTGTAGCCTCTGTACAGTCCTGCACCACGCTCCGACGAAAAAGGTTTACGTCTCCTCTTTTATTTATATATTCAATCAATCAATCAATCAATGTTTATTTATATAGCCCCAAATCACAAATGTCTCAAAGGACTGCACAAATCATTTCGACTACAACATCCTCGGAAGAACCCACAAAAGGGCAAGGAAAACTCACACCCAATGGGCAGGGAGAATTCACATCCAGTGGGACGCCAGTGACAATGCTGACTATGAGAAACCTTGGAGAGGACCTCAGAAGTGGGCAACCCCCCCACCCCTCTAGGGGACCGAAAGCAATGGATGTCGAGCGGGTCTAACATGATACTGTGAAAGTTCAATCCATGGTGGCTCCACCACAGCCGCGAGAGTTCAGTTCAAAGCGGATCCAAGACCGTAGCGAGAGTCCCGTCCACAGGAAACCATCTCAAGCGGAGGCGGGTCAGCAGTGTAGAGATGTCCCCAACCGACACACAGGCGAGCGGTCCATCCTGGGTCCCGACGAGCGGTCCATCCTGGGTCTCGACTCTGGACAGCCAGTACAAGGGAGGGGCGGACATAGGAGAAAAAAGAAAAGAAGCGGCAGATCAACTGGTCTGAAAAGGAGGTCTATTTAAAGGCTAGAGTATACAAATGAGTTTTATTCAATGTTTACGCAACAACATGTCACAACAGAAATGGGGTGTATGCAAACAGTCATTGTTTTCGTTCACATTGAAGACAAAAGAAGATGATGCCTCGGGCGTGAGCTCGTCCTGGATTCCGCTTCGGCAGGTCTTTGAGGACAATAGATAACCCCTCAAGTCTCATTCCAGCATACACAGCGGAATCTTCCAAGACTTTGCTTGGTGCAACAACGACAGTTCTCATCTGTTCACTGGAAACTCAGAGTGGAAAGTGATTTGATAATTTACATAACATTTTTCTAACACCTAATGTACAGAATAAATCTGGCTTTGCTCACCGGCCTCAAAGTTAGTAAGTGTGACCAGTAGATGGCAGTCACACATAAGAGATACATGTAGTGTGGAATTTGATGGCAGTCACACAGAAGAAATACAGTACATGTAGACTGCAAATGATGGCAGTCACACATAAGAGATGTGCGTAGGCTGCAATATGACTCAAGTAAACACCAACATTTTATATGTTGCATTGAAATATAGAACATAACACACGGCGCTCAAAAATCTCTTTTTTAAGGCACTTTTAGTTCCTGTTTACGCTTCCTTGTTTGGTTACCATGACGACCAATGAGTTCACCTGATTCACTGGGACTCACGCACCTGTCAATAATCATGTCACTATTATTTAAGCTTGTAGTTGCCAGGCAGTTGGCCTGACCTCATTGTACTCTGTACTTACACTCTTTCATACCTGTTTCACGTCATAGTTCATGCTGACCTGCTCACGTCAGCACAAGTACGTTTTTGTTTGTTAAATGCCACAGTCGATGTCTTTTGTTTTGATGCCCATAGTTCTGACTTTGTGCTAGTTTTTTGGTTTTATCAGCCAAGTTTGTTCCCCGCCTTGTGCGCGCCTTTTGTTTGCACTTTTTTCATAGTGGTTAATTAAACATGTCTTTACCTTCACGCCATGTCTGGTCCAGTTCCTTTGCACCATGGGAAAACAAACCGCGCCATAGTCCACGTTTTGACAGAAAGAATGTTACGCCTGCCTTATGGTTAAAAAATAGTGTACTGTAGCTGTACTGTACATAAAATACACTTAGTCCTCATCTTAAAGGGTCCAAAGCAAGATTACAACTACAAACACAGATGTATAAAAATATGTAATTAGACCTCAGCAGTTCCCCCTTCGTTGTTAGCAATTCTATGAGCTTAATCAACTACTTAAGTGGACTCAATCATTCCAATGTGCAGTGTGTGTGTGTGCGTGTGTGTGTGCGTGTGTGTGTGTGTGTGTGTGTCGATGGAATTGATGCAGAAGACTGAGCTGTGGACACATGTTGCGGCCATTAGTCCGAGAGAGCCGACTAATCATCCCGGTCTTCGAGAAAATTCATCTTTACTGGAATTCCTGGAGCCTTCATTATCTGGAGTTCTTAAAGGTACAGTACATCAAAATGCATTTTCCTCGGTTTTATGCAGCTGCAATTTTATTGAGGAGGAGTCCATTTATAATTTACAATAGAAACATATATTACAGTGTAAGGCTTTAGGGCAGGCCTGGGCATTTTTTTTTTACTCCGGGGCCAGATTTAGAGTAAAAAAATGTGTCTGGGGGGCCGTTATATCTTTTTTTAGGAACATTAATACAAAACCTCACAATAATGTCTGATTGAAAGCTAAAAACGTTATGACAGACCGCCTTAAAAAAGAAAATGAAATGTTACATTTTTTTTACTGAAAATAAAGAATGTGGGATTTACAATATTAACTATTAATAATTAAACACTGAATATTGACAACGTATGAACATCACACCCTCCTCTCTGTCCACATATTTTACAATCAAGCAAAACGCAACAAAAATGCAACGGGCACAGTGAAATATGAAGGCCAAAGGTAAAACAAAACAAAACACCAACAATCTGATTTATGTGATATGTACAAACCCCGTTTCCATATGAGTTGGGAAATTGTGTTTGATGTAAATATAAACAGAATACAATGATTTGCAAATCCTTTTCAAACCATATTCAGTTGAATATGCTACAAAGACAACATATTTCATGTTCAAACTCATAAACTTTATTTTATTTTTTGCAAATATAATTAACTTAGAATTTCATGGCTGCAACACGTGCCAAAGTAGTTGGGAAAGGGCATGTTCACCACTGTGTTACATCACCTTTTCTTTTAACAACACTCAATAAACGTTTGGGAACTGAGGAAACTAATTGTTGAAGCTTTGAAAGTGGAATTCTTTCCCATTCTTGTTTTATGTAGAGCTTCAGTCCTTCAACAGTCCGGGGTCTCTGCTGTCGTATTTTACGCTTCATAATGCACCACACATTTTCCATTGGAGACAGGTCTGGACTGCAGGCGGGCCAGGAAAGTACCCACACTCTTTTACTATGAAGCCACGCTCTTGTAACACGTGGTTTGGCATTTTCTTGCTGAAATAAGCAGGGGCGTCCATGATAACGTTGCTTGGATGACAACATATGTTGTTCCAAAACTTATATGGACCGTTAAGCATTAATGGTGCCTTCACAGATGTGTAAGTTACCCATGCCTTGGGCACTAATGCACCCCCATACCTTCACACATGCTGGCTTTTCAACTTTGCGTCAATAGCAGTCTGGATGGTTCGCTTTCCCTTTGGTCCGGATGACACAATGTCGAATATTTCCCCCCAAAAAATTGAAATGTGGACTCGTCAGGCCACAGAACACTTTTCCACTTTGTATCAGTCCATCTTAAATGATCTCGGGCCCAGAGAGGCTGTCAGCATTTCTGGATGTTGTTGATAAATGGCTTTCGCTTTGCATAGTAGAGCTTTAACTTGCACTTACAGATGTAGCGACCAACTGTATTTAGTGACAGTGGTATTTTGAAGTGTCCCTGAGCCCATGTGGTGATATCCTTTAGAGATTGATGTCGGTTTTTGACACAGTGCCGTCTGAGGGATGGAAGGTCACGGTCATTCAATGTTGGTTTCCGGCCATGCCGCTTACGTGGAGTGATTTCTCCAGATTCTCTGAACCTTTTGATAATATTATGGAGCGTAGATGTTGAAATCCCTAAATTTCTTGCAATTGCACTTTGAGAAACGTTGTTCTTAAACTGTTTGACTATTTGCTCACGCAGTTGTGGACAAAGGGGTGTACCTCGCCCCATCCTTTCTTGTGAAAGACAAAGCATTTTTTTGAAAGCTGTTTTTATAGCCAATCATGGCACCCACCTGTTCCCAATTAGCCTGCACACCTGTGGGATGTTCCAAATAAGTGTTTGATGAGCATTCCTCAACTTTATCAGTTGTTATTGCCACCTTTCCCAACTTCTTTGTCACGTGTTGCTGGCATCAAATTCTAAAGTTAATGATTATTTGCAAGAAAATAAAGTTTATGAGTTTGAACATCAAATATGTTGTCTTTGTAGCATATTCAACTGAATATGGCTTGAAAAGGATTGGCAAATCATTGTATTCTGTTTATATTTACATCCAACACAATTTCCCAACTCATATGGATCGGGGTTTGTATGAATTTATTATGTCTCTCCTGAAAATGTGTGCAAACAAAAGTATGCATACAACAACATAGTTGTTGGCCTGTGAGTGTGTGCAGGTGACATCCTCCTCACCTCCACAGTGGAGCACACAGGTGAGCACCATCAGCCTAATTGGCAGCTCAGCCCAGCACTCCATTCATGTTTGGCTGCTCAGAACTTAGTCCAGTAACATCACACTCTAATCATTGGACTACAATGCATGGGGAAAAGGAAAAACTCAAAGAGGCTAGCGGGATGCATTCGGAGGCAGTAAACACATCTTATGTCTTGTTTGCTAATTGTGTTGCCTGTTGAGAGGTTCAAAGGTCACGCTGCATTGACTGCTTTGCACTTGTTAAAGTGTGTGATTATTTTGTTTAAGCTATTTTAAGTACATTTTGATATACAGTTCATGAATCAACCCAGTGTTTTTCAACCACTGTGCTGTGGGAAAGGATGTAAC
>NC_084628.1:44800074-44817574 GCF_033978795.1 Nerophis ophidion
CACCTACCCTTTACATCAGTATTTCTTAACCATATTATTATTGGTTTATTAGGTATTATATTTTATTGTATGATCCTGTAACTATTTGGTATCGGATTGATACCTAAATGTGTGGTGTCATCCAAAACTAATGTCAAGTATGAAAGAAGAGAAGAATAAGTGATTATTACATTTGAACAGAAGTGTAGATAGAACATGTTAAAAGAGAAAGTAAGCAGATATTAACAGTAAATGAATAAGTAGATTAATAATCCATTTTGTCCCTCATAATGTGTATAAAATAATAGGTGTATAAATGACACAATATGTTACTGCAGACTAATTAGGAGTCTTTGTTTGTTTACTTACTACTAAAAGACAAGTTGTCTAGTATGTTCAACATTTTATTTCAGGACTAAATGACAATAATAAACATATTTTTCATCTACACTAAGATTTTTGTTGTTAAAATAAAGCCAATAATGACTTTTTTTTTGTAGTCCCCTTTATTTAGAAAATTACCAAAATACTTTTGGTACCGGTACCATAATATATTTGTATGGAGACCACACACACACACACACACACACACACACACACATATATAGCTCGGTCGGTAGAGCGGCCGTGCCAGCAACTTGAGGGTTGCAGGTTCGATCCCCGCTTCTGCCATCCTAGTCACTGCCGTTGTGTCCTTGGGCAAGACACTTTACCCACCTGCTCCCAGTGCCACCCACACTGCTTTAAATGGAACGCAGATAACGGGTTTCACTATGTAAAGCGCTTTGAGTCACTAGAGAAAAGCGCTATATAATTCACTTCACACACACACACACACATGAAATGTAGATGGGCGCCTCTGATCCACAGCAAAGTGCACAAAGAGGATGATTATCACAGTGGTTGCAATAAGCAAACAGGCTGTCTTCATAATGTCTTCATACTTGACACATCTGTTACACATCTGTCATAAACATCTGTTACACATCTGTCATAAACCTGTGCATCTGTCCAGCTGTGAGGAGATGCAGCTGCAGTGTGTGTTATCAGAGGGGGGCAGGCCTCAGTGGACTAGTAAATGGGGCGGGTGTGAGGGAGAAGACAGTATAAACAGGAACTAAAGCCCTTCTTCCAGGAACACACACACACACACACACACACACACACACACACACTGGCTTTATCTCAGCAGCCAGAAGCAACAGTTTGTGGTCATGTGTCCACTTATCTCCAGGCCACACCTTTTATTCGCTTTCCACTATTTTACCATAAAAGTGAAGTAAAAAAAAAACCCGTGTAGGACGAGAGGAGAGGAGAGAGAGGCATGGGAGGCGGTTGCCACAGCAACTGTTGCTGCGCTGGTCGTCACCACCAGGCTGCTTCTTCTTCTTCTTCTTCTGCATGGTGATGTTGGGAGTGGACGCAGAGTGAGTGAGTTGACCCTCCTCTTTCCAGACAGGAGGCGAGGACGTCCCCCCTTAGCTGAGAGAGAGAGTGAGAGAGAGAGAGGGGAGGTCGAGAGACGCCATCAGGAGCGTCGTGCACATTCATCAGTCGCCCTCCCGGCAGGATTGTGTACTCACACACTCGCCCAGCCTGAGCCTGAGCCAACACAGGCAGGACAGAGACAAGCCGGCAGGTAAGCCAGCTACAAACCCCCCCCCCCAACCTCCGACCCCCCCACCCCCACAAAAAATGGACCCAATGTGTTGACAACATGTGTACACTGCTCTGCAATGTACTGTCTTTTTATTAACTCCCCTGAAGTTTTGACATACCATGTGAGTTACAGTAGAATGTTTTGTCCTCCAAGTGTTGTCCCGATACCAATATTTTGGTACCGGTACCAACATTATTGCGATACTTTACTGTACTTTTCAGTACTTTTCTACATTAAGGGGACCACAAAAAATGGCATTATTGGCTTTATTTTAACAAAAAATGTTAGGGTACATGAAACATATGTTTATTATTGCTATTTAATCCTTAAATAAAATGTTGAACATACTAGACAACTTGTCTTTTAGTAGTAAGTAAACAAACAAAGACTCCTAATTAGTCTGCTGACGTATTGTCATTTATACACCTATTATTTTGGAGAGTAACTTGTAGCTTAGTTACATTTAATGACAGTAACTTTTAGCTTAGCTACATTTAATTAGTAACTTGTAGCTTAGCTACATTTAAGGAGAGTAACTTGTAGCTTAGTTACATTCATTGAGAGTAACCTTTAGCTTAGTTACATCTAATGGAGAGTAACCTGTGGTTTAGTTACATTTAATGGAGAGTAACTTGTAGCTTAGCTACATTTAATGGAGAGTAAATTGTAGCTTTGTTACATTTAATGGAGAGTAACTTGTAGATTAGTTACATTCAACAGAGAGGAACTTGTAGCTTAGTTACATTTAATGAGTAACTTGTAGCTTAGCTACATTTAAGGAGAGTAAGTTTTAGCTTAGTTACATTTAACTTTAGCTTAGCTGCATTTAATGAGAGTAACTTATAGCTTAGCTACATTAAATGAAGAGTAACTTGTAGCTTAGTTACATTTAATGGAGAGTAACTTGTGGCTTAGCTACATTTAATGAGAGTAACTTGTAGCTTAATTACATTTAATGGAGAGTAAATTGTAGCTTAGTTACATTTAATGGAGAGTAACTTGTAGATTAGTTACATTTAATGAGAGTAATTTGTAGCTTAGTTACATTTAATGAGAGTAATTTGTAGCTTAGTTACATTTAATGAGAGTAACTTGTAGATTAGTTACATTTAATGAGAGTAACATGAAGCTTAGCTACATTAAATGAAGAGTAACTTGTAGCTTAGTTACATTTAATGGAGAGTAACTTGTGGCTTAGCTACATTTAATGAGAGTAACTTGTAGCTTAATTACATTTAATGGAGAGTAAATTGTAGCTTAGTTACATTTAATGGAGAGTAACTTGTAGATTAGTTACATTTAATGAGAGTAATTTGTAGCTTAGTTACATTTAATGAGAGTAACTTGTAGATTAGTTACATTTAATGAGAGTAACATGAAGCTTAGCTACATTAAATGGAGAGTAACATGTAGCTTAGTTACATTTAATGAGAGTAACTTGTAGCTGAGCTACATCAGTGTGTGAATGGGTGAATGTGGAAATAATGTCAAAGCGCTCTGAGTACCTTGAAGGTAGAAATACACTATACAAGTATAACCCATTTACTATTTACCACACGTATAAAGCTTGAGAATTTCAGCTTACTGTACAGCAGCATGTCGCTATGTTCTGGCACGGGATAGCAGGTTGCACTGGCTTAAGAAGGCAGGAGTGCTCATCAGCGGCAGGTGATTTGGCGATTGAATGTAGTCGCTTGCTGCAGCCGGAGTGGCACGCCGTGCCAGGACTTACTGAAAGCACTTTTAAATGTCTGGAAATCAGCACCAAGGCTCTAATTTGGCCGAAACACTTCTAAGAAATATTTGGAGATGCATGAGACTCATTCCAAATGATTGAAAAATAAGTCTAAATGGAAGCTTTAAAGAGTTTGCAAAGTTATTTTATTTGAGTGGCGATGTCTGCAAAGGTTTAATGGCAAGATGGCGGCCCAGACAGACGTGGGCTGCAGGCGGCAGGAGCTCCTGGAATGTAATTATTTTATTAAGAGAACCAAATGGGAGATTTTGTTTGTGGGTCACGTGATTGTACAGTGGGATCATGTTCCACCTACAGTCCAAACACGGAGCCAGAAGATACAGCAGGACATAACCCAGCTTTGCACTGGGATCCCTGAACAACAGCAGCAGCATCACCAGCAATATGACTCATATTGTACTTTATTACGCTCAAGTCTCAGTGCAGTTGTTACCTTTTATTGGACTTACCGTCTTCACCGTGTGGACCCAGCATTATGTCGCCATCAAATATTAAAATAACATGCAGATCAGATGGAAAGTCTTAAGTACTTTCAGTTTGCTCCGTTTAGCTCAAAGCTTCTCTTCCTGCAAATCCACCTGTCAAAACCCCGAAGGACCCCCCCCCCCCCAATTAGGCTGTCAAAACCTGGACTTAGGGGTTTGTTTTCCGGGAAGGTTGTACTTGCGCAATGACAATAATTATCTATCTGTGTGTCTGTCTGTCTGTCTGTCCGTCCGTCTAACCTACTCAGTGGCCTAATCGTTAGAGTGTCCACCATGACATGGGTAGGTTGTGAGTTCAAACCCCTGCCGAGTCATACCAAAGACTATAAAAATGGGAGCCATGACCTCCCTGCTTGGCACTCAGCATCAAGGCTTGGAATTGGGGGTTAAATCACCGCTGCTGCTCACTGCTCCCCTCACCTCCCAGGGGGTGGTCAAGGGTGATGGGTCAAACGCAGAGAATATTTTTGCCACACCTAGTGTGTGTGTGTGTGTGTGTGTGTGTGTGTGTGTGTGTGTGTGTGTGTGTGTGTGTGTGTGTGTGTGTGTGAGAGAGAGACAATCATTGCTACTTTAACTTCAACATAGGAGTATTATTATGCTGTGTGTATAAGGTAAGACATATTATCTGCTGTTTTGTTTCACTATATTATGCAAAAGCAACTTTTCTTACTTTCTGGAACCTGCTGATCTGTATTTGGGATCTGCATAAGTCCTGAAAATATGGGCACTTCCGCCTTTGTAGTCTGTGGCGACCCCGTAGTGGATAAGCTTCTTCTTCTTTTCTCTACCTTCTTGTTATGTGACATTCATCCTCCACTGTTGCCATTTCTAATTTAAAGTAGTGTCAAGTTCTTACTTGTATGAAAGCACTAAAACATACCGGCGTAGTGACTTTACATTATTCACCCAAGGAACTTTAGTTTTTAGAGAGTTCCGGTCGGACAGTTTTTCACTAGACACATTTCGGGCGTTGTTGTTTCCGGATGAGGAGATGCTTGCTCCGTTATTGATTGAAGAAAAGTGTGAATGTCATTAAAACAGTTAGCGCCATCTTTTGACACTTCTTCCACTCCCGTCCTTGCACGCTACAACAAAGATGACGCTGTCCAAGTGGAGGCACGTAAATAAGAGCCCCCACAAAACGCTGCATCCTGAAGAGACTGTCAGAAAGTGAGTTGAAGATGATGTGTAAAACATTCTGAGCAAAGAAGCAACATTACATGTTATGTAGACCACAAGGAAGTCTTTTACATTTAGAAAATAATATATAATAATATGCCTCCTTTAATGCGGCCTATAATCCAGTGCACCTTTTGAATGAACATAGACCTGACTAGACCTGCTCATCATCAGTGCGCCTTATAGTCCTGTGTGCCCTATGGTCCGGAAAACATGGTATACATTATTATAAATATAATGATAGAGATTTACCATTTTGAGGGAAGGTTTGTATGATACTACATTGATTTGATATCAATGAATGAAATGTATTAAAAACAAAAACTTATTAGGTTGATTGGCAACACCAAATGGTTCCTAGTGTGTGAATGTCGTCTATCTGTGTTGGTCCTGTGATGAGGGGGTGACTTGTCCAGGGTGTACACCGACTTCCGCCTGATTTTAGCTGAGATAGGCTCCAGCACCCCCCGCGACCCCAAAAGGGACAAGCGGTAGAAAATGAATGGATGGATGGATGAGAAGTAACTTATATCGATAGGCCTTTATCATGAATAAAATATCAAATATTATTTTTTATATGATTTATCCATCCATCCATTTTTCTACCGCTTATTCCCTTTTGGGGTCGCGGGGGGCGCTGGCGCCTATCTCAGCTGCAATCGGGCGGAAGGCGGGGTACACCCTGGACAAGTCACAGTGAAATTTTGTAATTTAAAAGATACTATACTATTATGTATGTAATTTATACACTGCACTTGCAACTTGTCAAGATTTTAAATGATATATTTTTACAAATTTATTTTGTTTAAAGAGCAAATTACTTTTTTTGAGTCATTGACTTCATATTTTAATCTTAATTTTAGCATGAATGAATATAGTTTGTCTGTTCTAGTTGAACAAGGTTAAAATTTACAATTTACAAATAAGATATTTAGCTTTTTCCCCCACATAAAAATCTTGGTTAAAGGATGCTTGATTTAAAAATTGCAAGTTGAATAATTTTTGTTTTCTGAATAAAATACTTATTTCTATCTTTGGCAAATTTTTATCTATCTATCAATCCATCCATTCCTACCGCTTGTCCCTCTCTTTCCGTTTTTTTTTTGATATACAAATTTAGGATGTCTCATAAAGTAAAATTAACCCCCCCCCCCCAAAAAAAAAAAATATATATAACAAATATATCTATCTATCCATCTATCTATCTATCTATCTATCTATGTATGTATATATATATATATATATATATATATATATAAAATAAATTGCATATATCTGCAATCTGTAAAAAGTTAAACTACCATGATATGTCCTCGATATTATTTTAATAATAAATATTTTACATCATGAAAATATTTCATGTGTTACAATAATGCACAATAAAAACAGTGATTTGTAATATTTCATAATTTTCTTTTAGATTAAACCAATCATTTTCTAGAATGAGAAGCACAGTGTATTTATATGTCTATTTTTTATCCGTTTTACTCTTTTATATCTTTTGGTTGGCCTTCTTATTTCATTATTTAGGAGCGAAGGTGACAATAATTCTGCCAAAATAAATACATAAAAAAAAAGCAATGCAAATGTGCAATATTAAAAAGCCTGCATAAGCTGACATCAAATCCTACACAAGCCAGCAGAGATCAGTTAAAGCAGCTCACCTTTCTGGAAGTTTCCATGCAGTGGAAAAAAAAAAAAAAATCTTCTTTTGCTGTCAGTCCGGCTCTGGCTGTGCTTAGCATCACATATCAGAGTTGAAAGATGGCTCCAGATGTCACTTTTAAATCCTTCTTCTCACATTTTTCTGTTCTTTCTTTTCGTTTCCCCCTCGCCTCATTCCTCTTTTTTTCACTTGAAGAAATGCAACTTTTCCTTTTTAAAGTGATCACAATGACGCTAAATGGGATACTGTCTTTAAATCTGCCTTCACACACACACATACACACACACACACACACACACACACACACACACACATGCAAAACCCCATCCTCACTAATTTATCTGCAATTATTGTGTGAAAGCTTTCCTCAGCAGTGTGTGTCGCTCAGGCCAGAAGTACATCATCATCATCATCATCATCATCATCACTAGTGGCAAGTACATTTACTTAAGTGAGGTTTTGAAAACTCCAGTTTCATATTCCAAGCATATGAATGTAATATTTCCATCCATCCATCCATTTTCTACCGCTTATTCCCTTTTGGGGTCGCGGGGGGCCGCTGGCGCCTGTTGGCCCTGCGATGAGGTGGCGACTTGTCCAGGGTGTACCCCGCCTTCCGTCCGATTGTAGCTGTGAATTTAATATTTATTTTGCTAATTTCCCTGAAAGACTCAGGTCCACAGGGAGGTTTAATATAACTAAAGAATGTTTTGCTTTAGTGACCTGCGTGCTTACTTTGCTGACACCCTGGTTTTTTGTCACAGTTTAAACATTATTACTTTTAAAACTTGTATTTGTTGGTTTTTTCACAGAAGTTCAGCAATACTCTGGGGAAAATAGGCTACAAATTCCACAAAATGTCAGCGTTTGAACCGTCCTCGATCATGTGACCTCACACATACATATATACATACCTACATATTCACCATTAATTAGTTGCTTATTAACATGCAAATTACTAACATATTTGATGTTGATTAGTCATTAAGTAATTATCAATGCCTTATCCTGCATGGCTTTATTAAACAACCAGTAAACCAATAACTAAGAGTTAACTAACCCAAGCCCTTATATGTTCCCCTAGTGTCTACTCTAAATGTAGTCTTTGTTACTTTAATAAGCAACTAATTAATGGTCAATCAATCAATCAATCAATCAATCAATCAATCAATGTTTATTTATACAGCCCTAAATCACGAGTGTCTCAAAGGGCTGCACAAACCACAACGACATCCGCGGTTCAGCGCCCACATAAGGGCAAGGAAAAACTCACAACCCAGTGGGACATCGATGAGAATGATGGTGGGAAACCTTGGAAAGGACTGAAAATGTGTTCTCCCCTAGGAGATTGGATGCAATGGACGTCGAGTGGGTCTGGCATAATATTGTGAGAGTCCAGTCCATAGTGGATCTAACATAATAGTGAGAGTCCAGTCCATAGTGGATCTAACATAATAGCGAGAGTCCAGTCCATAGTGGATCTAACATAATAGTGTGAGAGTCCAGTCCATAGTGGATCTAACATAATAGTGTGAGAGTCCAGTTCATAGTGGATCTAACATAATAGTGTGAGAGTCCAGTCCATAGTGGATCTAACATAATAGTGAGAGTCCAGTCCATAGTGGATCTAACATAATAGTGAGAGTCCAGTCCATAGTGCATCTAACATAATAGTGTGAGAGTCCAGTCCATAGTGGATCTAACATAATAGTGTGAGAGTCCAGTTCATAGTGGATCTAACATAATAGTGTGAGAGTCCAGTCCATAGTGGATCTAACATAATAGTGAGAGTCCAGTCCATAGTGGATCTAACATAATAGTGAGAGTCCAGTCCATTGTGGATCTAACATAATACTGTGAGAGTCCAATCCATTGTGGATCTAACATAATAGTGTGAGAGTCCAGTCCATAGTGGATCTAACATAATAGTGAGAGTCCAGTCCATAGTGGATCTAACATAATAGTGTGAGAGTCCAGTCCATAGTGGATCTAACATAATAGTGTGAGAGTCCAGTCCATAGTGGATCTAACATAATAGTGTGAGAGTCCAGTCCATAGTGGATCTAACATAATAGTGTGAGAGTCCAGTCCATAGTGGATCCAACATAATAGTGAGAGTCCAGTCCATAGTGGATCTAACATAATAGTGAGAGTCCAGTCCATTGTGGATCTAACATAATACTGTGAGAGTCCAGTCCATAGTGGATCTAACATAATTGTGTGAGAGTCCAGTCCATAGTGGATCTAACATAATAGTGTGAGAGTCCAGTCCATAGTGGATCTAACATAATAGTGAGAGTCCAGTCCATAGTGGATCCAACATAATAGTGTGAGAGTCCAGTCCATAGTGGATCTAACATAATAGTGTGAGAGTCCAGTCCATAGTGGATCTAACATAATAGTGTGAGAGTCCAGTCCATAGTGGATCCAACATAATAGTGAGAGTCCAGTCCATAGTGGATCTAACATAATAGTGAGAGTCCAGTCCATTGTGGATCTAACATAATACTGTGAGAGTCCAGTCCATAGTGGATCTAACATAATTGTGTGAGAGTCCAGTCCATAGTGGATCTAACATAATAGTGTGAGAGTCCAGTCCATAGTGGATCTAACATAATAGTGAGAGTCCAGTCCATAGTGGATCCAACATAATAGTGTGAGAGTCCAGTCCATAGTAGATCATCATCATAATGGAGTAACATCAGCAAATAGGATAAGTACAAATATGATAGTAAAAGTAATAGCAAAGAAGCAGTTATCGAAATAAATAATACAGAAATGACAATGATCATTATTACACTACAGTCATACAAATACCAATATGAATATTACTATTGATAATGAACAATACCAATAATGTACCTCTATTATCAGTAATACAGTTGTTCAAATACAACAATACATATACATAATAATAACTACAGATACAAAAGAATGCAGAAGAGTGGAGGGGAAGAAAGAGAAGCAACCTAAATGAACCTTGTAGATTGTTATAGTAACAATACGTTAAGCTTGATCAGTGTTACCCAGTTTACCGTAGGGCAGGGGTAGGGAACCTATGGCTCTAGAGCCAGATGTGGCTCTTTTGATGACTGCATCTGGCTCTCAGATAAATGTTAGCTGACATTGCTTAACACGATAAGTCATGAATAATTTCACAGTGCTAAAAATAACGTGCAAAATATAAAACATTCTCATGCATTTAAATCCATCCATCCGTTTTCTACCGCACCTGTTCAAGAAGTCGCATTAATGGTAAGAAGTATTTTTAGTCACGATGGGGGGGTCGCAGCTTGCTGCGGGGTCGTTCCCCCAGGAAGGCAGACGGACTACTCGGGACATGGCATTCAGGTAAAAACATGATTTAATTTAAACTAAAAAAAAGATACAAACAAAAATCGCTCACAGTGGAGGCACAACTTGGGCTAAGGAACAAAGCTAACACATAAACAAACCATGAACATAAATCAAACAAAACTTACTTGGCATGGCATGAAGCACGAAACTATGGCAAGGCATGAAACAAGTCAGCACAGAGCAAGAAAAAATCACAATGACGCCAGGGCGACTGACTGGCAAAGACGAGCTTAAATACTGCCTCTGATTAGTGCTCAGGAAGCAGGTGAGCGGGCATTTTGTCCACCAGAGACAGGTGGACGAAATGAGTAACCAAGGAAACCAGACAAGGGAGTGGAAAAAAACAGGAACTTAAAGAGTCCAAAGGACAAACAGCACATGGCCAAACAAAAACATGATCAACAGACATGACATTTGATTTATTATTGGTTAGCTTCAGAATAACAATGTTATTAAAAACCATAAGAGACTAATTATACTCTAGAAATGTTGGTCTTACTTAAAAATGCACACATTTAGTTGTATTCAGTGTTAAAAAATATGATATGGCTCTCACTGAAATACATTTTGAAGTATTTGGCTTTCATGGCTCTGTCAGCCAAAAAGGTTCCCGACCCCTGCCTTAGGGCAACAACATTAATATATGTTTAAAGAAACAAACATACATTTTTACATACATTTTATCTGTGCTGGGCCTACCTTATTTAAGTTTTAAAACATGAATCATATTTTTTTTAAACACAATTTCACTGCAGTTTTTAGGAAACAACATTTTTATTGTCATTTTGCTGCAAACGAATGAAAATATTTAAAGGACTTTTCTGTTCTTCCTTGTTTGCTGATGTTGAAGTCGTCTGACATAAGGGGAAGTAAACACCAACCTTGCTTTCACAGAAAAAAGCCTTCTTTCCCCCAAAAAGTGTGACGCTCCGCCTTGTGTTCATAGAGTCTCAGTAAAGTCAGCATCTTCTCATTTAGCAAAATTCCTTAAATACAGCGGGAGCTTTCTGAGGCACGTGGGGAGGGACTCGCAAAATTGTCATGTCGCGTCTGCAGTGCTTCTTCTGGACTCTCTGCACATGTTGAGGAATATTTATGGACGCACATTCACCCTCCATCCACCCCAGAGTGGAGGCTGACGCTCACATCTCACACACACACACACACACACACACACACACACACACACACGCCGATGGAGTCAGACATTCCCAACACGCCGTATGTTGCAGTCACAAGTCAGGGAGTCACTTGCTAACATCCTCCTGACACACCCACATACACACACACACACGCACCTGACGTAATGTTTGGAGTTGGGTGCCATGGCAACCGTTGTGACTTCTGTGCTGTCCTCTGAGTGGACCGATGCTGCAGAAGAGAGTCTGTGCTGTACAACAATATGTTTATTGTTGCATTTTGCAGACGTGTACAAATGCACTGCATCACGCTGATGTAAACATAAAATGAATAAATATAATAAATATTACAAACTCTCCGTATGATGCGGTGCATTTTTAAGCCTCCGCAAACTTCGAGCGCAATGATGTGCAGATTGATTTTGAAACTCAGAACTGAGCATTATAATATTTGTAGAGGTAGTATGTTTGATAGAGTCCTTGTATTTAGCATTTTTGCAGCTTAAAGGCCTACTGAAAGCCACTACTAGCCACCACGCAGTCTGATAGTTTATATATCAATGATGAAATATTAAATTACGCGCGAATTATCCTGCTGAAAACGTGGCAGTATGATGACGTGTATGAGGATGCATGCGTGTGACGTCACGCATTGTAGCAGATATTTTGTTCCAGCTACAAGTTGTGTGCTTTAATCGCATAATTCCACAGTATTCTGGACATCTGTGTTGCTAAATCTTTTGCAATTTGTTCAATTAATAATGGAGACGTCAAAGAAGAAAGATGTTTGTGGGAAGCAGTGTATTGTGGCCGCTTTTAGCAACACAAACACAGCCGGTGTTTCCTTGTTTACTTGTTTACATTCCTGAAAGATGACGGTGAAGCTTTACTATGGAACAGAGCAGTCAAGCGAACATGGTTCCCTACCACATGTCAACCGGCAGGTTTCAATGACAAAATTAAATATGAAATAAGTTTATTTCATCCATCAAATCAATCAATCATTTTGAGTGATCAGTTTTCCAGTACAGGTTATACGTAAACAATCATACACATTTACACACAAAAGAATAGAAAAGAATGACCGAAAAAGGAAAAGGATGAAGCCAAAGCTTATATTTGCCTATCCTATACTTTCACTGAAAATTAGATTGACTGGAACAACAACGTAAAAAAAAACAACAAAAAACCAATGGGATGAAAGTAATTGTTGCTATATTTTATCATTTTCAAGTATTTCACCTTTCAATGTTTTCTTCAAGCTTACCAAAGAAGTGCAAGTCTTCAACTCATCACTGAGCTTCTTCCACCATTTAACTCTAAAACTGTAATACATTTGTATTTTATATTCCTTCTCGCTTTACCTATTTCAAAAATCGATATCCCCGTAAATTATAGTTTTCTCCTCCTAAATGAAATAGCCTAAGAATAAAAGCTGGAAGGTTGTTGTTCTTTACTCCAAACATCATTTCTATTGTTTTTAAAAACACAATATCTGAACATTTCTTATTCAGCAAGTGTCTTACTTTATAAAGAAAAGCAATAGATTTGGATATTTTTCCCTTTATTTATTCAATATGCGGTTTCCAACACAGTTTATGATCAATTATTATTCCCAAGAATTAACTTTCATATACTCTATCAATTTCCACTTGATTTAATTTTAATTTTGCTTCACATTTTGTCCTTGCACCACTAAACACCATAAATGTAGTTTTCTTATCATTTAATGATAACTTATCAAAACATATTTTTAGCTGAAATAACTCAACCTCGATTATCCTCAACACTTCCTCAGCTATTTCTTCTATATTTTCAATGATTGAGTTATCATCTTTAACCAGATATGCTGTAAAATTCTTATTGATAGATTTTTTAATCATAATATTAAACACATGCCAGGTTTCAATGATATTATTTTTATGTTTTTGCAGCAATTGTTCATAATAGTTTTTTTGTTGCAGCCTCATGTTACAAGTCAATCTGTTTTTATACTTTTTATATTTGTCCTCATTTTCCTTTGTTCAATTCTTAATAAATTCCTTGTAAAGCCTTTTTAAATTTTTACAGGCTTTTACTAAACTCCTTGTTATCCATGGTTTCTCCCTCGTTTTAGTATTTTGCTTATATTCTCTCTATGGACAATGATGGTCATAAAAATGGTGGTAATAAGTCAACTCTTACCGTAGACATGAGCGGAGAGCTTGCGTCGTTCCTCCTGTAGCTGCGGACTCTCTTGCCCCCCCCCGACTGTCGGATGCTTACACCGTGGAGGAGAGAAAAAAAAAAATCTCAGCCCGGCTGCCTTCACCTCGTCGAGAAACGTGGCTTTCCTCAGAGACACTGGCAGTCACCACACCCGTGGCCACACCCCTCCAACTCTCAGGTTGTACAGGTACGACCATATAATCTCACTAAAATACTAGTAACACAATAAGCAGATAAGGGATTTTCCAGAATTAGCCTAATAAATGTGTCTAATAACATCTGAGTCGCTCCCACTGCCCTTGTATTCTTATTTTTTCCCCAGTCCTTCACTCTAACTTTCCTCATCCACAAATCTTTCATCCTTGCTCAAATGAATGGGGAAATCGTCGCTTTTTTGGTCCGAATCGCTCTCGCTGCTGGTGGGAATGATTATAAACAATGTTCAGATGTGAGGAGCCCTACAACCTGTGATGTCACGCGCACATCGTCTGCTACTTCCGGTACAGGCAAGGCTTTTTTATTAGCGACCAAAAGTTGCCAACTTTATCGTGGATGTTCTCTACTTAATCCTTTCAGCAAAAATATGTCAATATGGTGAAATGATGAAGTATGACACATAGAATGGACCTGCTATCCCCGTTTAAATAAGAACATCTCATTTCAGTAGGCCTTTAAAGTGACTAACATTCATCAAAGGTCATATGATGGAAGACATTACTCAACACCCGTAATGTCCTGTGGGAAATGATATTCGAAAGTTGCTCTTAAATGCATTGTTTTTGACCTTGGAGGTCCCATTGTTGTTGCCTTGCAACCCCCCACTCCATGCTCTGTTGTCCATTCCTTCCCAGTGGCTTGTGCAGGTGTCTAAAATAACTGCATCTTGTATGAGAGTTTGTGCCTGCGGATGGCGGAGAGACACCAGGGCCAGGGAGGGGCTGCAACCAATTTTTTTGGTCTAGCATTTTCACAGCATGTGCAATTTGTGGGAGTGTGGACAGTGGAAGTTTGTCCAAGGGGGTCTCCATCCCACACCTCCTATTAAACTCCCCCAGCACACCTGGATCCCCGCTGCAGGTAAATAGCGTGTGACATGTTTAGCAGCCGCCAATGCAGGGGAGGCTCTGCCAAGGCGGAAGAGAGAGGGAAGGGCGAGGGAGGGAGGGAGGGTAGGAAGAGGAGGATGAGGAGGAGGAGGGGAGAGGGACAGAAGGAGAGAGGAGTGCCGCCAAGCAAGCATGAGGTTTTTACTTTCCATTCTCCTCCCAGCAGCAGTCAGATGAGAGTCCTTGCACACAGTAAGTCTGTTTACTCCCTCCCTCTGTGTGTGTGTGTGTGTGTGTGTCATTACTTTTCCCTGTCATATTACTTTTGGAATATATTTTTTTTACCAAGCATCTGGTTGGTCACTGGGAAATATCCATGCAAATATGCATGTGTGTGTGTGTGTGTGTGTGTGTGTGTGTGTGTGTGTGTGTGTGTGTGTGTGTGTGTGTGTGTGTGTGTGTTTAACATGCAAATGGGCGACCGTGCTTTTCTGCTAATGTGCAGTTGTGTGAAGTGGGACAGGCTTTTTTTTTTTTTTTTTTTTAAATGTGGAAAAGGGCTGAGCAGACAAACAAATGGGCGAGCATTACTGTTTTAATGTTGTAGTTTAGCGTGTGCGCGTGAGTGTGTAGTCATGGCACACACACACACACACACACGCACACACACACACACACACTTTCTTTGGCAGACTCTATTCCTCACTTCTTCCAGTTGGACAGCAGTGGTGGTGTGACTCCATACTGTGAACACTGTGCACTGCAAATGTGTGTTTGAATGGGGCAAAAAGCACACACACACACACACACACTTAACCTGAAAGCCATGATGCAGGTGGTGTATACAAACACACACACATGCACACAACCTTACACTCGAGCTCTTCATTGTGTTTAACGTTCAAACTTCTGCATTCTCTCTGCAAGAAAAGAAGTCTTTATTACTATTATTCCCGCTCCCTTAAATAAGACATGCAAGACTTGCTTGGTAATCACTAAAGAAAACAACACTAGTGAAACTTATATTCAATTGAATAGACTGCAAAGAGAAGATATTTAACGTTCGAATTGGAAAACGTAATTCTTTTTTGCAAATGTTAGCTCATTTATAATTTGATGCTTGTGACATGTTTAAAAAAAAGCTGGCACAAGTGGCAAAAAAGAGTGAGAAAGTTGAGGAATGCTCATCAAAGACTTATTCGGAACATGCCACAGGTGAACAGGCTAATTGGGAACAGGTGGGTGCCATGATTGGCTATAAAAGCAGCTTCCATGAAATGCTCACTCATTCACAAACAAGGACGGGGCGAGGGTCACTACTTTGTCAACAAATGCCTGAGCAAATTGTTTAAGAACAACATTTCTCAACAAGGAATTTCGGGATTTCACCATCTACGCTCCGTAAAATCATCAAAAGGTTCAGAGAATGTGGAGAAATCACTGCACGTAAGCCATGATATTACGCAACTTCCATCCCAAAAGCGGCATCAGTGTGTAAAGGACATCACCACATGGGCTCAGGAACACTATAGAAATCCACTCTCAGTAACTACAGTTCATCGCAACATCTGTAAGTGCAAGTTAAAACTCTACTATTTAAAGCGAAGTCCCTTTTATCAACAACACCCAGAAACGCTGCTGGCTTTGATGCATTGATGCAAAGTGGAAAAGTGTTCTGTGGTCTGACGAGTCCACATTTCAAATAGTTTTTGGACACTGTGGACGCTGTGTACTCCAGACCAAAGAGGAAAAGAACCATCCAGATTGTTGTAGGGTGAAAGTGTGGTAGTCAGCATGTGTGATGGTATGGGGGTGTATTAGTGATTGTTGTAGGGTGAAAGTGTGGTAGTCAGCATGTGTGATGGTATGGGGGTGTATTAGTGATTGTTGTAGGGTGAAAGTGTGGTAGTCAGCATGTGTGATGGTATGGGGGTGTATTAGTGATTGTTGTAGGGTGAAAGTGTGGTAGTCAGCATGTGTGATGGTATGGGGGTGCATTAGTGATTGTTGTAGGGTGAAAGTGTTGTAGTCAGCATGTGTGATGGTATGGGGGTGTATTAGTGATTGTTGTAGGGTGAAAGTGTGGTAGTCAGCATGTGTGATGGTATGGGGGTGTATTAGTGATTGTTGTAGGGTGAAAGTGTTGTAGTCAGCATGTGTGATGGTATGGGGGTGTATTAGTGATTGTTGTAGGGTGAAAGTGTGGTAGTCAGCATGTGTGATGGTATGGGGGTGTATTAGTGATTGTTGTAGGGTGAAAGTGTGGTAGTCAGCATGTGTGATGGTATGGGGGTGTATTAGTGATTGTTGTAGGGTGAAAGTGTGGTAGTCAGCATGTGTGACTGTATGGGGGTGTATTAGTGATTGTTGTAGGGTGAAAGTGTGGTAGTCAGCATGTGTGATGGTATGGGGGTGTATTAGTGATTGTTGTAGGGTGAAAGTGTGGTAGTCAGCATGTGTGATGGTATGGGGGTGTATTAGTGATTGTTGTAGGGTGAAAGTGTGGTAGTCAGCATGTGTGATGGTATGGGGGTGTATTAGTGATTGTTGTAGGGTGAAAGTGTGGTAGTCAGCATGTGTGATGGTATGGGGGTGTATTAGTGATTGTTGTAGGGTGAAAGTGTGGTAGTCAGCATGTGTGATGGTATGGGGGTGTATTAGTGATTGTTGTAGGGTGAAAGTGTGGTAGTCAGCATGTGTGATGGTATGGGGGTGTATTAGTGATTGTTGTAGGGTGAAAGTGTGGTAGTCAGCATGTGTGATGGTATGGGGGTGTATTAGTGATTGTTGTAGGGTGAAAGTGTGGTAGTCAGCATGTGTGATGGTATGGGGGTGTATTAGTGATTGTTGTAGGGTGAAAGTGTGGTAGTCAGCATGTGTGATGGTATGGGGGTGTATTAGTGATTGTTGTAGGGTGAAAGTGTTGTAGTCAGCATGTGTGATGGTATGGGGGTGTATTAGTGATTGTTGTAGGGTGAAAGTGTGGTAGTCAGCATGTGTGATGGTATGGGGGTGTATTAGT